>NC_029788.2:1079752-1084679 GCF_000816755.2 Arachis ipaensis | reverse complement strand
AAAAATATAATTAAAAATATATAAAAATCTAATTAAAAATTTAATAAAATTATAAAAAAATGACTTTCAATCAATGTTATTAGAGACTATTGAATTTAAGTTGGTTTAGTTCTTTATGTTTATTTTCTTCTAATTATCAAATTTTACTTTATATTGAATCTTTCACTTATGACAATCTCTTTATATGTTATGTTTGCATATATATAATTTGGTTTGTTATGTTATTTAGTTGTTTTATTTGGTTGGAAGTTCTTTAAATTAATCGATAACTAATAAATTAAAGTTGAATAAACATACTATTTTAAAAGAGGAAAAATAATAATAAAAAAAGAAAACTAAAATTTTAATGGAAATCTTGAATTTGGCGGCGGTTTTGGCAGCGATTTTAAATCGCCGCAAAATGATCATATTGTATATTTTTTAGTATTTAGCGGCGGTTTAAACAAACGTCGTTTTCAGCTCTTTGCCATTTAACGGCAGTTATTCCACCGGTTAGTTAAAATCGCCGTTAATTGTTTACCTACAGTCTATCTTTTAGCGTTTGGTTTAACCGTCGCAATATATTTGGCGGCGATTAAAAACCACAAAAAAATAGATCCAACAACCGCCGTAAAATATCGGAATTAATTTTCTGTTGAGATACATTTGCTGAGACAGTATTATATCTCAGATTTATTATGTCTGTCTTTGTTTTTACTTAGCATAACTAAAGACATTTGTATTCTATCATATCATGTATTTTATGTTTATCCATATTTATCTATGATACATAGATATTGATATAGATATGAATATACAGATTTATTGATCTGCGTATTTAAATATATTTGTTCATGATAACTCAATAAAATATTCATATTTTATAGATATTAATTAATTACTTTATGTTCTCTTACTATTGTACAGGTTATTAAAAAAGCTATCTTGATGGATGTATATGATTTTAATATATTAATTAATAATCAGTTGACTGAGAATTAATTCCATTAATATTGGGATGTAAATAGGGAACAAAGGGAGAGTTCTTGAGATGCAACAAGACTTTGGCATATAACGTGACTCTACTCAGCGTTGCAGGATATTATCAAAATTTGACCAAGGCCAATATCCAAGCTCTAGTTTACTGGTTAACTTCCTACGTTATTAATCGACTATATTACGTGTATATCAAAATTAGTTATTAATATAAAAATAAAAATTATTTAAATAAAAATTTTTGTATTTTTTTTTTAACGAGAAACTTTAATTTGTGTTGTTTTATATAATTGCAGTTCTGATCTTGATATGTCAATACCACACATAGCTACACAAAATTGGATAAAGTCATTAAAGCTTAGCATATATGACAAGTGGCGTGCATGGTTTGTTGATGGTCAAGTGGCCGGGTAACATATATTAAAGTTTTCTTTAACTTTTTTATATTAATTGGTAAAATATAATGCTAAATGCTTCACAGATAGGTTGAGCTCCTCATTTCTATATGAATAAGGACGAAGAATTTAGAGTAGAGAGAAATTAATAGTATTAGACAGAAATAAAGAATAATAAGAGAAAATTAAGGAATGAAGAGTTAAGGGGAAGAGATAAAAGATAAAGATGATTCTATTAAGGTGAATGCTATCCTATCATCTCTAAAGTAACTTGTAAGCTATCTTTTTTGATGTGTCATATTTTAATTGGGTATTTATTTTAACCTGAATTACTTTAATCTCATAAGAGTTAATAATATCTTGGAAGACGATGACGGCTTGACAGAAGAAGAAAATGAAACACTCAATAAGACAGTGATACTTAGGAGGCATAAACGACAAAGGAGTGGAGAGGAGTAAACGCAATTAGAGAGAGTTAGAGTACCTTTTCTAGAAGAATGATTTGGAAAAACAAGACACCTAATGAGATAGTGATGCTTGGAAGGCGTAACGACTACCATGAAGGAGTACAATGGGGAGGAGTAAACGTTTATTAGAGAGAGTTAGAGTACCTCTTCTGGAAGAATGATTTGGAAAGAAAAAATAAGACACCCAATAAGACGGTGATACTTGGGAGACGTAATGACAACGACGAAAGAGTGAGGAGGAGTAAACATAATTAGAGAGAGTTTGAGTACCTTTTCTAGAAGAATGATTTGGGAAAAGAAAACGAAACACCAATGAGACGGTGATGCTTGGGAGGCGCGACGAGTGGCTAAGGTAATTCAGGTTAAAATAAACACCCAATTAAAATATGACACATCAGATAAGGTAACTTACATGTTACTTTAGAGAGGATAGAATATCATTCACCTTCTATTAATGGAATTCTCCAAAAAGAATATATGAATTACTAATTTCATATTTTTTTAATTAAATTGGATTGGTGTAATAGTTAATTTACTATTCTGTTTAAGTAAATATCGGGTTTGAATTCCGTTTTGTATATAAAGTAATTTATTGGCCAACAACAAACTTTTAAATAGAGTTCCTTAACACCTCAAATTAAAAAATACCGTAAAAAAATAATAAACAAAATTCATACTTTTTAATTCTATCACTATTACTCTATTTATAATAAATTCTAGTCCTAATAAAATAAATTTTAATTGAGTCATAGGACCCAATTTTACGCCTTACATACTCATCATATATATTAGGGTAGCACTTTTTTTTTTATCTTTTCTTTTAAATTAATATATAGATGCAAATTCTAACAATAGTTTTGTTGCATTATTGTATACTTTCTCAAAATTAGTTTGCCCTTATTAGGATTCAAGAACTAATTTTGATTGAAATTATAGAGTTTGCATACTTTTCTTTTAATAATTTTTTATTAATGTTTACACAGATTCACGGAAATTTACAAAATGAAAGAAGACCATTACTTAACATATGTGTCAGTAAAGGTAAGTTGCATTTAATTTGTCAGTTTAATAATGAATTTGCATTTGCAACTATATAATTAGTATTTATACATTTTTGTAAACATAATTTATTTACAAAATAAATATTTTTAAATATATTTGAATTTTTTTCAAATAATAAACAAAATTCATACTTTTTAATTCTATCACTATTACTCTATTTATAATAAATTCTAGTCCTAATAAAATAAATTTTAATTGAGTCATAGGACCCAATTTTACGCCTTACATACTCATCATATATATTAGGGTAGCACTTTTTTTTTTATCTTTTCTTTTAAATTAATATATAGATGCAAATTCTAACAATAGTTTTGTTGCATTATTGTATACTTTCTCAAAATTAGTTTGCCCTTATTAGGATTCAAGAACTAATTTTGATTGAAATTATAGAGTTTGCATACTTTTCTTTTAATAATTTTTTATTAATGTTTACACAGATTCACGGAAATTTACAAAATGAAAGAAGACCATTACTTAACATATGTGTCAGTAAAGGTAAGTTACAATGCTATTTTATGTTACATTTAATTTGTCAGTTTAATAATGAATTTGCATTTTTCTTAACTAAAATCACGTACACTTCACTAGATGCATGTATTTATTATTGTAATAAAAATGCAGGGTGCTGGACATGTAGCCCAGACATTTAAACCCAAGGAAGTTTACCATATGATAAAGAGGTGGTTTTCATATTCTCTTATATAATAAGATTATATATGCTTCCATTATTCAAATCAAATAATTTAATAAGAGGAAAAACTTGATTGTTGTATTTCAATCAATTGTGACACCTATTCAAATATCTCTTATAGTAGTTGATTCATAATATGCAAGTCAAATACCAATTTCAAGGAGAATTGCTATTTACATGACAATGTTCTTATGAGATAGTCCTAAGCTAGTTAGTAGCAGAATTGTCTTCTAGATATATATCTCAAAGACAAAAGAAAAAAGATAATAATAAATAAATAAATAAATAAAAAGAAGGTTATGCTTTCAATTTTTTAATATAAAATAAATATTAAAATTTTATTAAGTGCAAATATTTTCTATGAATTTAACTCTGTTAACATAATTTCTCAAGTTTATCATATATAAAATCAAAATTCAAATAAATTTTGGAAATCAACAAAACAAAGTTTAGACTACTTTATCACAAATGTTAGAGTCTATTTTTTTCTTATATTTAATTTATCTTACATTTAAGTCAACATTAACTAATTTTCTACGAACCACAAAACATGCTGATCCTCTATCACTCCTCTTGGACTCCTGATGTTTTTATTACGGAGATTTTGATCGCTTTATCAACTAAACAATTTATAAATTTTTATATTTGAATAAAGTATAGGATTTTTCAATTTAATTTGGAGAAATATGGAGAAAATTACAATAATCTATTTGGCTCATCAAAAGCTGTATAGGATTTTTATATTTGAATAAAGTATAGGATTTTTTATATTTGAATAAAGTATAGGATTTTTTTCTTGTTTGTTTCATCAAAAGAAATAGATTTACACCTATTTGGCTCTCTCAAGAAACAAGATACATGTAGAAAAAAAAATATCAAATTTCTTTATCATATTAATATATATAGAATTATTTTCAATGATGATAATATCATCCACATAACACAATATGTAGATAACATAATCTATTTGTTTCTTAATAAATAAGGAAGTATCACATTTTGTATTAACAAAACTAAAAGAATGTAGAGCCATACTCAACTTATTGAACCATTCTCTAGGTGCTTGTTTCAAGTCATAGAGAGATTTATTAAACTTGCATGCATGTGAATAAGTCTTACCTCAAAGTCAATTGGCTGAAACATATATATAATTTGATGTAAATCTCCATTCAAGATGGCATTGCTGAAATCAAACTATCTTATAACCCAACTTCTTGATAAAGCTATACTTTATACTGTTGTATTCATATAAAAAAAAGATTTTATTTTTATAAATATAGTAAAGTAAAACTATAGAAAGAAAAGATAAAACAAAGGAATTAAAAAAAAACCCTAAC
>NC_029788.2:1059926-1077132 GCF_000816755.2 Arachis ipaensis | reverse complement strand
AACCCTAACACGCGTAGATAAATAAGAATTTATTTACGACTTGTAACTGATATCAAATGATAAGAAAAAATAGAAGAAAAAGAGATGAAAAGATACAACGAAAAAAATAGATAAAATTTTTTTTATTAAACTTCTAAGAAATCTGTTCTTTGCCATCTAGATCACCGAAAGAATTTTTGTTACTAGACTTTCAAAGAACCTGTTTTTGACAACTAAGATTAAAGAGCAGAAATTGAAAGAATTAACACTAAAAATTACCTTAGATTGTATTCTTCAAATTTCTTCATGTAACAAGTAAAGTAAATTACTCCCATCATTTGAATACATATTGAAAAATGTGCATAATAGCACTCATAAAATTTATTCATAAAAGAATGTATAAAATACCTTACAAACTTGTTTAATAGATCCCTAATTAATCAGTCTAAAAGTGGGCTAAATTTTTTTAAAATAAAATAAAAAAATCTAAAATTAAATAAAAAATATTACTCTAAAATTAACTCTAACTATTTTAAATCAATATGATCTTATTTGATTAGATCATATTTATTTAAATATTAAATACCTAAAGATATGATAATCAATTTAAGTCAAATTTAATCTTTAAAAATGAGATTAAATTTAATTTAAATATTAAACACCAAAAATGTTACTAAACAAATAAAATCTATTAACCCGGGGGCTGCCCCGGGAGATGATGGATTTACGGCAAAATTTTTTTAATTTTATTGGAGAATCATCGGAGGGAATGTATGCAGGACAGTTAAGAGCTTCTTTGGTGGAGGAAGAATACTAAAGAGCTTCAACCATCAAATTTGTCTAATTCCAAAGACTCCAAATGCAGAAAATATGTCGCAGATCTGATCCATCAGCCTAAGCACCTTATTTTATAAAATTATTTCCAAGGTACTTATCCATCCCTTGCAGCCTCTTATGAATAAAATAATTAGTGACAATCGGAGTGCATTTATTTATTAGTGATAATATTCTTGTGGCTCATGAATGCATGCATTTCTTAAAGAATAAATCATTTGGGGGCACTGATTTAGCTCTAAAGGTGGATATGAGCAAAGCCTATGATCGAGTGGAATGGAGTTTTGTGTGGTTCGTAATGGAAAAACTTGGTTTTTGTCAGAGGTGGATAGAATGGGTAAAGGAATGTGTCACTACTATTTCTTATTCTGTTATTGTGGAAAATTCTCCTATTGGTTTCTTTAAACCAAGTAGAGGGCTCCGGCAAGGAGATCCCCTCTCACCCTACCTTTTTCTATTATGCGCAGAAGGTCTATCATTTCTGCTCCACAAAGGAGAATAGGATAACCTATTTCAGGGGCTTCGGTTGAACAGTAGATGTCCATCCATCAACCACCTTTTATTCGCTGATGACTCTTTACTATTCTGTAAAGCAACTCCACATAATTGTGCTAATTTGATTAATATTATTCAGCAGTATGGCTCCCTAAGCGGTCAGATTATCAATTTCAGTAAGTCTGCAGTATTTTTCAGTAAGAATACACCTCTTGCTATTAAGGAAGAAATCGCTACTTTTCTTAGAGTCCCTAATATTGGTGCACAAGACAAATATTTGGGGCTCCCATCTATTGTTAACAGATCTAAATGTCAGACATTTGCTTATGTAAAGGATAAGGTGTCGAAGAAGCTACAAGATTGGAAGCATCAACTATTGTCAGCAAGCGGAAGAGAAATCTTAATCAAAGCTGTGGGGTGTGCTATACCTATCTATACTCTAAGTTGTTTCAAACTGCCCGAATCACTATTAGATGATATTCACAAAATGATGATGCAATTCTAGTGGGGTCAAAAACAGAATAAAAAAAACTCCAATGGATCAGCTGGGATACAATGAGCAGAATTAAAGAGGAAGGCGGTATGGGGTTTAAAGATCTCAAAACGTTTAATCTGGCGATGCTGGCAAAATAGGGATGGAGACTAATGACTAAACCAAATTCTCTGTTTTATAAAATCTTCAAAAGCAAATATTTTAGACTTACCTCTTTTTTAGGAGCAAAACCAGGCCTGAGACCATCTTGGCCTTGGCAGAGCTTATTGGAAGGCAGAAAAGTACTGAAACAGGGTACCAAATGGAAAGTCACGACACAGGGTATAGTAAAATTCAAAGAAGATCCATGGTTTGGTAACTTACCTCCATTTCGAGTACAGGAAGAAGACTGCAGTGATGGAAATCTGATCTAGCTAAGACAACTATTCAATGAGATAGGGGGTTGGAATACACAGCTCATTCATAGTAAGTTCAGTCCTAATATAGCACAACAAATCTGCCAAATGGACATTGAAGAAGGTAAAGATTCAGTCAGGTGGATAAAGCATGTTTCAGGTCAGTACAATGTTAGAACGGGATATGAAGTAGCTTACAAATTTTTTCATAAGCCTATGGAAGGTCTTCATGTCAGATTTCAAAGTAGACAACTATGGAGGAGCATCTGGGAGGTTCGATGTCAACCAAAAATCAAGGCAGTTCTATGGAAATTTGCTCACGAAGGACTAGCAGTGAAGACAAATCTTCATAAGAGGATACCTCAGATCCCCAATTTATGCCCACGATGTTCTTCACTGCCAGAAACGCACCTCCATGCTCTGATTTTTTGTCCGGGAGTTGTGCAAGTTTGGAATCAATCACCAGTAACAAGTGTGATTCCCAGAGATCCGACTATAGAACCATGGGAGTGGTGGTGTCAGTTGATGGAAGCGGTGAGAAGAAGAAGAGACTAAAAAAAAATCAATCAAGTAAATTACCTTCTATGGCAGATCTAGTTATCCAGGAACGCTCTCATTTTTTAAAATTACATTTTTTAAAATTACAGTGTTGAGGTTGGGAAAATTCTGTCTCAAGCTCTGACATTTGTGAAAGAATTTGGGCGACTTGGGAGGCATAGCAACTAAAACTAAAGAGGAGAGAATATCTTGTCCTTTTTGTTTTAAATCCCTAATGGTTTAGCTTGGTATTGTTGTTTATGGGAGTTTCCCAAATTTTTATTATTGTATATGCTTATCCCTATTTGTGTGGGTATTGTAATTGAATTATTTGATTGCAATAAAAGTATTATCTTTGAAAAAAAAACACAATTCTACCAACAAATCAAATTTAAATATAATTAAATAGTTTCGAATTTAATACCAAATTTATGTTTTCCAATGAATTTCAAAAGAACTATTGCACTTTTTGATGTCCTTGTTTAGTCTATTAAGCGTTATGAGTGCCATCAGCCCATCATTTTAGTACTTCTATTTTTTATACGAATTTTTGGTCTTATGATGTCTAAAACCAATATGCTATAATTTTTTTAGTATTCAAATTCTTAAATATTATAAGATTATCATTTTATCTTTTTAACTTTAAAATGCCAAAAATGTTCACTTGAACAATATTAAAAGAGTTACTGTTTGAAATAGAAGATGATGTGATTAATGTCTTAAAAAACGTTACCATATAATAACACATCATACGATATCATCTTTTAGCTATTTCATTGTCAAAATCGAAATGAATTGTCAATGAGTAATAGTTTAAATGGTATAGTCTCCTTATACTCAATTAAGAGATTGCGAATTTGAGTCTCATATCTTTAGTAAAAAAAAAAAAAATAGAAATGAATTCGTTTTTATGGAGTCTAGTATGACAACTGTGAGTCTTTCTTAAGATTCGTATGGAATTTAATGGTAAAATCAGGAGCAGTTCAATATAATAAAGAAAAAAATATTATAGTCATTTTTCAAGCTCAAAATAAGGTAATTGCGCAAAAAAAATTAAGCAAAACAAAAGAGAAAAACAAAAATGAGCCGTCCGAAAAATTAAAATAAAGAACAATTAAACAATATTTAAAGAGCTGTACAGGAGTGCCCGTAAGAAAGAAAGAGCATAAAATATAGTTAATTAATTGATTTTTTTGCTATCATCGAAAATACATGGATAAAAATGAATAATAGAATATTCAGGAATCAAGAAATAGGAGTAGCGGAAATTATTAACAGATTAATTATGAGCTATAAAGAGTAGTATGATATTGATCCCAATAATTATTGAGGACAATACCAAAAATATCTATAGTTTGAGTTTTTTTTTTTTTTTTAATTCTTTGTTGTTTATTTCTTTTTATACTTTTGTTGTTCTATTTTATTGTGTTAACCTCTTTACTTTTTATTAGGACAATAATAAGTAGTTGTGTTAGAGTAATGATAAATAGTTGGTAGATAAATATTTATGAGGTTAGTTTGAAATATTCTTGTAAATAGCATGATTTTTTATCATGTAAACAACAATTTCAATACATATTTTTTATTTTTTCATCTCTATTTTCAAACCCAAATAATCAGTTCTCATTGTCTTCTTCTTTTCTAATGGTAGAATCATCTTCTAACGTAGCACAAGATCCCACTAGTTCTTTTTATATTCATCCTAGTGAAAATCCAACATTTTACTGGCAGTAACTATCACTCTTGGTGTCAATATTTTTCTATGGCCATCATCTCCAATAACGATCCTCTGTTTCTAATATGGGAGCGTTGCAATAACCTGGTGTTGTCTTAACTATTTCATTCCCCCTCTCCCTCTATTACCCAAAGTGTTGTTTATTTTTTTAATGCCTCTTCTGTGTTGACTGACCTTAAAGAGTAGTTTTTTCAAAGTGATCTTCTTCGTATTGCAGAATTACAAGAAGAAATTTATGATAAGAAAATCAGTCAGTAACAGAATTTTATACCTTTTTGAAGACGTTATGGAAAGAGCTTGATAACTCACATCTTCTTCCCTTCTGTAACTGTCCAGCCAAAACACATCGCTCACAATATTTCATCATTCGATTTCTTAAAGGTCTTGATGAGTTTTTCTGTAGTCCGGTTACAAGTTCTTCTTGTTGATCCTCTTTCGTCCGTAACTAGGGTTTTCGCTCTTGTCGTTCAACATGAACGTCAACTTCAAAACACATTTGGAATTTCGGACAATCAACGAACCATAGCTGCTGCAGTAGAAACTCGTCATCCTCTTCTTGGCCATGGTCGTGGGTATGCCTCTTCAAACCCAGGACGCGGCAGCGGCGATTCCTCAAAGGTTTACTCTTATTGTGGTCGAGGAGGGCACACCGTGGATGTTTTTTTACAACAAACATAGCTACCCTCCAGGTCATTAGCGTCACCCAAGGAGACCACGATTCCTTGACCGTGCCTTTGCCTCTGTTAATGCTGTCGTTGTTGTGCCAACACGACCTCCTATCTCTCTCATGCCACCAGTTCCCTCTCATCAGAGAACACACACAGAGCAGGCTTTGGGTCTCACTCCAACCCAACATAACATCCTTCTAGCATTTCTACAAAATGCAGAATCTCAATCTTTATATAGTAAGGATAAAAGTCTCTCACCCTCTGATAATCTGCGATTTTACAGTTTATCTTGTGCTCAATTGAGTGAATTTTATCAGTCTTTCATACACTTGTTCATACAAAATGCATGGTTTTACATTCTCCTTCCTGATTTTGTACTATGATTGAAAACATGCTTCTTTGGCCTTGATTTTGCTATTTATAATCTTTTCTTATTACCATTCGATGCCTTGATATATGTGTTAAGTGTTTTCAGAGATTACAGGGCAGGAATGGCTTAGAGGATGGAAAGGAAGCATGCAAAAGTAGAAGGAATACAAGAAGTTGAAGGAATTGCTAATGCTGTCAGCCCTGACCTCTTCGCATTCAATCGATCATAACTTGAGCTACAGAGGTTCAAATGAGGCGGTTCCAGTTGCGCTGGAAAGCTAACATCCGGGGCTTCGTAACGATATATAATTTGGCATAGTTGTCTTGCTGTTAGGCGACGCGTACGCGTGGGTGACGCGTATGCGTGACAGAGCCGCGACATGTACGTATCAGAAATCGCCCCCAGTGATTTCTGGGATGTTTTTGACCCAGTTTTCGGCCCAGAAAACACAGATTAGAGGCTGCAGAGTGGAGGAATCAGGAGAGACTTCTCATTCACACAATTTTAGGTTTTAGATGTAGTTTTCTAGAGAGAGAGGCTCTCTCCTCTCTCTAGGTTTGAGGATTTAGGATTTCTCTTAGTTTTAGATTTGTTTCTTCCCAATTCCAGGTTCAATGTTCCTTTAATTTGTTTTTCTTCTACTTTTTATTTATTCCATTACTTTAGTTTATCTATTCCTCTTGTGGATTCTCTTCTTATTCATTTTGGCTATGAACTCTCCATATTAGAATTGATTTCTCTTATTAATGCAAATTGAGGTATTTCGTATTTATTACTTCTTCTATTATTTGTTATTAATTGATGTTTTAAGTTAGATTTTCTCCTCTTGGCTTTGGTTGAGTAATTGATGACACTTGAGTTATCAAACGCCTTTGTTGATTGATAGTTGGAAGTTGCTGATTGATTTGGATCCCTCTAAAGCTAGTCTTTCCTTGGGAGTTGACTAGGACTTGAGGAATCAAATTGATTAGTCCACTTGACTTTCCTTCATTTGTTGAGGGTTAACTAAGTGGGAGCAACGGGAAATTCTCATCACAATTGATAAGGATAGCTAGGATAGGACTTCTAGTTCTCATACCTTGCCAATAGCTTTTCTAGTTATTAGTTTATTCCTTTTGCAATTTACTATTCTTGCTTCTTATCTTAAAAAAACCCCAAAATATACCTTTACATAACCAATTTTAAGAACACTTCCTTGCAATTCCTTGAGAGACGACCCGAGGTTTAAATACTTCGGTTATCAATTTTACTAGGGGTTTGTTACTTGTAACAACCAAACTTTTGTACGAAAGGATCCCTTGTTGGTTTAGAAGCTATACTTTCAACGAGAACTTATCTGTGAATTCTAAACCGTCAAAAAACCGTTGGTTACCCTCCAACCAAATTGGGCTTCTTCCTAACTCAACTTTGGGTACCCATTATTGGTGCTCATTCCACACTTATTCTATTTTAAATAATTTTAATGCACAAAATAAATTTACAAGCACTTGGATCATTGATTCTGGTGCCACGGATCATATTACCTCAAATTTATCTTAGTTCATATATTTTTATAAAATTAATCCAGTTACTGTTCATTTGCCTAATAGTTCTAAAGTTACTTCTTTTTTTAAAGGTGTTGTTAAATTTTCAACTTCATTAACTTTTCATGATGTTCTTTACCAATCCTACTTTAATTTTAATATTATTTCTATTTCAAAAATAACTTCCATGATCAATTGCCAACTCACTTTTTTACACTCTTCTTGTTTCTTACTGGACAACAATTTGAAGATGATTGGAACCTAAGTACCAACATTATTTAAAATGTCGCTCGTGCTCTTATGTTCCAATCTAAATTACCTCTATTATTTTGGTCTTACGCTATCAATAATGCAGTTTATCTAATTAACCGAGTCCCTTCTTCTATAAATAATTTTAAAACTCCTTTTAAAATTTTATTTAATAAATCTCCTAACTACAATGAGATAAAGATTTTTAGTTGCTTATGCTATCTATCAACTCTTATGGCTAATCGTTCTAAATTTGATCTAAGGACAAAGAAAGCTGTTTTTCTTAATTTTAAAAATGGAATTAAATGGTACATTGTTTACACTTTGAAAAATAAAAAATTTGAAATTTTCAGAAACATTGATTTCTTTGAAATGGTAACTCCTTTTGCCATTATTACTAAATCACTTTTAAATGTACTAAATCCACACATGTCTAAAACAAAACAATTTCATGAAACATCAACTGAAAAACCCATTTTCCTTCCCATTAGGCCTGAACGATTACCCATTGACCCATCCATACTTCATCATTAACCTAATACATCTAAGTTCATCTCTTCCCCTCCTTCACAATCCTTGACCATGTCTCCTGCTTCCCAATCATACATAATCTCTCCTACACTGTCTTCAACTATTCCTCCTACCATCTGTCACAGCCTCCGTCAAAGACATCCTTCAAAACCATCTCGCTGACTATATATGCGGCTCTCTCTCGCTACTCCAACTCCACCATCTTCAACTTGTAGGTATCCTATTTCCTAAATTCTGTCGTTGACCTCTCTTTTTTCTTCTCATCAGAAATTTATTTTATCCTTGCATTCTGAAATTGAGCAAAAGTCTTTTCAGGACGCCAATAAATATTCTTATTGAATTTGAACCAAACTTGGTCTGTTATGGATTGTCCTCCTGGTGTAAAATCCATTGGCTGTAGATAGGTATATCGGATTAAGCATCGCCCTGATTAATCTGTGGAACGCTGTAAGGCTCGTCTCGTAGCAAAAAGATTCACTCAAACAGAAGGAGTGAATTTCTTGGAGACTTTTTTTAGCTATAGCGAAACCAGCTACCATTCGACTTGTATTAGTTCTGGCTTCCATGAAGAGGTATAGCCTATCCATCAACTAGATGTTAACAATGCATTTTTGCACAGAGATTTATCTGAAGATGTATACATGACCTTGCCTATTGGAATCCGTTCTAGTCACCTAAATTAATGTTGTAAACTACTGAAATCACTGTATGGTTTGCGACAATGGTATGAAAAATTATCCAAATTTTTTATTTTTTGTGGTACCAGCAGACTCTCTCTGATTTCGTCAAATTTATTGGTGCTGAAGTGTCTGTCTTATTAGTGTATGTTGATGATATTGTTCTCACTGAAAATTCTATTTTTGAGATGGCTACCATTAAATCTATTTTAAATAAGCATTTCAAAATCAAATATTTGCGTATTCTTAAATATTTTTTAGGTATTGAAGTTGCTCATTCTGCTCAAGAAATTTCTTTATCTCAAAGAAAGTACCGCGTTGATTTATTGGAAGATTATGGTTTGTTGGGTGCTAAACCAACATCTGTTCCCATGGACAGTTCTACAAAGTTGCATCTAGCCCTTTTGATAAAATTGTGAACGAATAAAAAAAAGAAAAGAATGCGAACTTTTATTGATTGTTGATTGATGGATCTGATTAGAATATGGAAGACGTTGATCTTAAAATGTTGAAATGTTATTGTTACTAATTTTATTGTAGACTTACGTTAGGGATTGGGTTTGTTGACTATAAATATGCTGATTTTGTTAATTATTGAATTGGTTTACGAATTATTTTTGCTGATTATGAATACAAGTTGGTTGCTCCAGACTAGAGAAATTGAACAAGATAATGAAATATGTGATTTAAATGTCGGTCCAAATGCTAGTACACCTTTTACTTTGTCAAAAGATAAGGATAATGAAGTGGTATATATTATTTGCTATTCTGACTGTCAGAGAAACTGTAAATCTAAATGTTCATAATTAACTGCTTCTGTTATTTCACTCTTTAGAGTGGGATATCAGATATGATCCTCAAGATAACTATCCTATTGGCAGTAAAGTTCAGGCTGTTTGTAGCGAAGATGGAAAATGACATATTCAGCAATTAATTTCTTTCGATGCTTAAGTTGAGCGAGGTACTGAACCTACAAAGCAGGCTATCAAACGAAAAATTGCACAGGTGGCAACTATCGATGTCCAATCACGAAGTTTACCGGCAAAGCTTCATTTAGAACCGGATGACCCTAAGGATATGGTAAGTTATTCAATAAGATTATCATTTCCTAATGTTTTTCCCTTATATTCAATTAGTTTTATACATAGAATGCTTGCTACTGTGTTTGACTAAACCCTTTTTACTATTTAGACAGTCTTGAGTGTGTCTCTTGCTCTCTCTATCACTTCTGGTAATTATTTTCTGGATGACTATCAGATAGTCATTCATGTCGTTGTGCCGACCGTGATGCTCCATCTCTCTCAGTCTCTAAGCCTCCGTGGCTCCATCTTCCAATAGAGTCTAAGGATGATTTATTCATTCTATGTTTTGATTCCTTGTTTATTATGATTTTTAAAATTTTCAAGCCTTAGTATTTTTATTTATTGAATTCTTTTTGTAAATTGTGTTTACTTGCTGAAACTTGTAAATTCTTTGTCTTGGTTTCTTAGGATTTTTTTAGTTTTGTTTGTAAATTCTTTTTATTTGCTGAAATTTGTTGTTATATATTAAGTTTTAAACATTTTTTTTAAAAAAAAATTAAGTTTATCATCGGATTTACCATCGATTAAATCCGTCGGTAAAATTACCAACAAAAATATTTCAACGGTAATTAGCGGCAAGCGAAAAAATCTACCAGTAAATAATTATCGATGGATCCTGATGGTAAACATATTACCGGCGGATTTTTTTGGTAAATCCGCCGATAAATCCAATGATTCTCATCATTTTTCTTGTACTGTATGTAGTTACTTTATAAATATCTTGGAAGTGAGATTTTAAACAATATTTCTTTAAGAAGTTCTAAAAATTATTATACACGGCTCCTCTTGAATACTCAAAGAGGATGCGAATATTCTATGATACTTATAAGGATGTATATTTCACTCTTATATTGTTATAAGATGATAAAAAATTTATAGATTTCATTAAAGAGTAAGTTTATAGGCCTCAATATCATACCTAAGGAGGTTGTTTACTATTCTACTATCTTCCAACAATATCTCAATACCAAAACACATTTAGAATAGCTGTTGACATGAGCTCTCAGAAAATATTTTATATCAATGAGAAAAAATCCTAGTTATGAAGGGTGAGTTTTATTAACTACATTGATAGAAAAATTTACTAAAATACCCTCATTTATATATTAAAGTTATAAGTTATCATCTTGAATATTTAATGTTTGTATTGAATTATGTTAAATGTGCTTGGAATTTTAGATTGTGTTACCTTATTAGTTATGTATTTTGTGTTAATATAATTTTTTTTTTTAAAAAAAATTAAAGCAATATCCATAGATATCCGCAGGTATCCGCCATTCCTGCAGAAACAATTAAACATGGACTTATAACAAGGAGTGGACAAGAGGGGGTATTTTCATAAATGGATATGGAGAGGAGAAAGGGATATTTTTCCTACAGATATCCATTGTCATCCCTAGCCATGATAATGAAAAAGGTTCAAGAAAAGTTCATCTTATGTTAGATCATACTTACTCAAAATCGGTTTTAACATAAGAATAAGAGAACTTGTAAGTTTTACTCATGAATCATGGTAAAATGCTTGAAAATTCAACTACTTGTTTCAAGAGAAGTCTTTGGAACAATAAATCCTAATGTAAATATTTTAATTTAATTACAAACTATGTATTATTATCGATGAATATTTATTCTTCTTTTTTTGGTGATATAAAATCTAAAAGACAAATAAAGAAGGGAAAAAAAAGAATAAAAAAAAATAAAAACTTCTAAGAGAGGTTAGTCTCTAGCAAAAGCAACAGGAAAGGTGCTAGAAGAATCCAGTCGATCGACTCTATAGCTGCTAGGATTCTATGTTTAGCTAGCCAATCTGGTAGCTTATTTGTCTCCCTTTGAAACAAGTTGAACCTAACATATCAACCCTACTGCAATTTTAGTTCAGACACCTTTTTGACTAAATCCAAATACGCATGAAATCAGGTGTTTTCCAATTATTCACTAAGAAAAAAGTTTTACTAGAATATGTCTCACACATAATCTAAGTAGCTTGCCAATCTCTTACCAAAATCAAATCACACCATATAGTCCATAATTCTGTTTAAAGAGGATTGCTTCCAGGGACTTTTTCAGAGCTTCTGCGCAACCAATTTTCAAGATGGTCTCAGATGAAGCAAGTAAAATGATTACTCATTATTTCAATATTTTCAATATTAAAATCAAATTAACCATTGGATTTAATGAATTTTATAAAACTTTTATTGTAATAACTACTATGTGTGTTTTCAATTTCTTTTAAATTATTTAATTTCTTTTATATATTTTTGCATATGATTCCGTCCAGGTAGGAGTGGCAACACTACCCGAATCTATGGGTACCCACCTCGCCCCTACCTGCTTGGGGCGGGTAATTACTCGTCTTCGCACCAGGACGGATTTTTAACGAAGCGGATTCTTGGGCGGGGCGGGACAAGAGTCGGGTTTAGGTTAAACCCGTCCCGGTATATATACTTTTACTGAGTTAAACCTCAAAGTGGTCCTTGATGTTACACTCGAGTGTCAAAGTAGTCCCTGAATTTAATAGTTACCCAATTTCATCTCTGAAGTTGTACGCTGAGACCCAAAGTCGTCCTTCTAGTAATTTTCGTCCACCTGGCTCCACCGAAAAGCTGATCTGTACTCCTTTGTGACACGCTAGCAAAGAGGAAACAATGTAGTATTGTTGTGGCGCATAAATGGAAGAAAACGACGTCGTTTCTCTTTCAAAACCCCACTCCCTCAACGTTAAATTAACATATTGCCTCCCCCTCTCAAAACACAACGCAAATAGAGCTGTTTTCTTTTCCCCTACCCTCATCAATGGCGTTTGGGCGATTGTTGTGGCCGCAACGATTCAGAAGGTGGAGACTTCTTCGAAGAAATGAAGACTCCTCCGAACTCTGAGGATGAGTTGGAGGAGGTTGATTCATATGAGGTCTTTTCTGTGCTCAGAGAAGGAAGAAGGTTTGGAGAGCTTACGCTTGAGGTTGAAATGACATTCACTACAAAGATGGAGTTCAAAGAGGCTATGCGTGAATATTGTATTCAGAAGGGTAGGAGAGTTTGGTTTAAGAAGAATGATAATGTAAGAATGAGAGCTGTGTGTAAGGATGAGAGTTGTGGTTGGCTGGTGTATGCTTCTAATAATACTGAGAATAATTTCTGGCAGATCAAGACGTTCATGGATGACCACACCTGTGCAAGAGAGACTAAACGCGAATCGCTGCAGTTACAACAATCGCACAAACCCCATTGATGAGGGTATGGGAGAAGAAAACAACTCTGTTTGTGTTGTGTTTTGAGAGTGGAAGGTAATACGTTAGTTAAACGTTGAAGGAGTGAGGTTTTGAGAGAGAAACGACGTTGTTTTCTTCCATTCATGCGCCACAACAATACTTCGTCCTTTTCTCTTTGCCAGCATATCACAGAGGAGTACAGATTAGCTTTCCGGTGGAGTCAGGTGGACAAAAATTGCTAGAAGGACGACTGTGGGTCCCGACAGATGAAATTAGGTAACTATTAAGTTCAGAGACTACATTGTGACTCGAGTGTAATTTCATGGACCACTTTAAGACTTAACTCATATATGTAATATATATAAAATAATTAGTAAAATAATTAATAATATTATATCATATTTAAATTTTTACTTTAATTTATATTATGTATGTAATGATGGTTATATAAATTTTAAAATTTAATTTTATTTGTTAAATTTTAACAATGATAGGAGCAGGTAGGAGCGAAGCGGGTACCCGCAAGGACGGGTTAGAATTTAATTTTTTACTACCTATGGATAGAAATGAGACGAATTCGATGCGAGTTATTATAGGACAGAACAGGGTCGGATAGAGCAAAAACTCATCCCATTGCCACCTTACGTAGAAGTTGGGAAAACTCAACACAAGTTTAAAACAAGAACCTGTCTAACAGCGGAAGCACCAGAAATAATTTTTCCACAACCTGTGCGATTAAATGGACATACCAAAGATACTCCAAACAACAAATATAATGGCAGAAATTAAATAATCAGACACCAGAATTTTAACGTGGAAAAACCCCCAAAAGAGGAACAAAAAATCCACGGGATCTACTCCAGTAAAATCGTCCACTATCAGAATAATGGGTACACAAACAGTCTTCCTAGTGACACTAGGATATCTCAACAATCAACAAAATACATCATCAAAACTGATGGAATCAACATAAACCCTCCACTAAGTGGGTATCTCAAATTAGGCAAAAGAGAAAGCAATACAACTAGCAAGTTATATCCTAACGTTCATCTCTATACCAGAAATAACATACTAAAATTTCGTAAGAAATGGAACAAATTTACCCGTTCAATCGAATAAAAAATAGCTTGCCCTTTTCCCCCAATTTCTTCTTCTCCAACGCCGCTGAAAACCCTTCTCTCCCTTTCAGCTTTTTGGCGTGCTTCTCTCTCTCTCTCGGGTAGGGTTGCCAACCCGATCCGCAACGGGTAGGGTAGGGTGCGGGTAGGGTTCTCGTGCGGGTCGGATAGGGTGCGGGTTGAGCTTCAACCCTACCCGACCAACCCGCACTCTATATATGTTTATATTATATACTTATATAAAAATATGTTTTAAGTGGATGTTGAATCAAAAACCTCTCACTAAATGCAAAAGATCCTTAGCCACTAAAAGAAAATCATTAATTGATAATTTAATATATTTTTTTACATAAAAATCAGTTATATTTTAAATTATCATCAAGTTATATAATAATGTTGTATATTTTTTGTAACCCGCGAGTAGGGTCAGGTACCCGCAGGTTAAGAGCGGATAGGGTTAGGGTTGGGATATTCTCAATCCGCGAATAAGGTAGGGTTGAGCTTATATAAGAATCTCAACCTGCAGGTAAGATTAGGGTTGAATCCAAACCCTACTCTACCCTACCCATTGCCACCCCTAGTCTCGTGCTTCCCGTGTCTAATAGTCACTTTATTTCTTTCTTTTCTTGTTTCAAAAGTTGTGGGTCCCACTTGAGATTAGGGACCCACCAACAGTAGAGGACACGAGTAGATATGCTATAGCTGACAAAAATTGACAAGCAAAGTCATTATCTTCTCTCCATCCAGCTCGTCGTTAAGCTGAGTTCACAATAAATCCACTTTGCTTGCTTCAACTTCTGGTGGAAACTCAGGAACCTAACTGGTACTTGTTCAGTCTTCGCTCTCTATTTCTATGTTCCTAATTATCCATATTGTTCAAATAATGTTTCTTATTAACATACCCCTTTTCTATAACGAATCTAATATTTGATCAACGACCAATCTTGTATCTTTTGTAATTAGAATTATTGTCAAAATTCAGATTTTTTTACAATCAAGAATAGTAATTTAATTAATTATATAAAACCTATGTATAAATAAGACAAAAGCATGGAATGTTGATGATGTGTAGAGATCGAAGGAGGCATGGGTTGGAGATGTTGGTGTGTGGTTCTGGTTGTTCTTCTTCTTCAACCCGTCATAGATTCTGCTTCTGCGAGCTCTATTGTTAAGAACCTACCGGGTTATGACGCCCATCTTCCATTCAACCTTGAAACCGGGTCAGTACTTATAATTTATTTCAAGTGATTATCATAATAAGAAAGTATCGAGCCAACATTTTTATTAAAATTTATTCGGCATTTAATCATTAAAAAAATATATATAATATAATTTAAAAAAAGAGGAGTGCTACACATACAAGTCATTTTTGTTTACAAATTTTACAAGTTTGGTCTAACACACGCGTTACTGAATTATCTTCGCGTGTTTCATCTTTGTTTCCTTTTTTACGAAAAAAAAGAAGAGACACAGAGAAAGAAGAAGAGGCACAAAAAAACGTGAAAACAGCATGAATATAAATGACTTGTATGATTTATATGGAAAAGCGTTCACTCTTTGCCTTCGATCTCCTTCTATTTTTTTCGATTTTCATGGTTTCTGAAATCAAGCTTTGAAATTGTTTTGAAGATGATGGACTTCAGAAATACACCCGAACGATTACAAAAATACACCCAAACGATTACAGAAATACATCCAAAGGATTACAGAAATACACCCAAACAGTTACAGAAATAAACCAAACGATTACAGAAATACACCCAAAAAATTTAAGAAATACACCCAAAGAATTTAAGAAATACACCCAATATAGGGGGAGACAGTATATTTCTTTTTGAAATCTTTTAATGTTTTGCTGGTTAAGGATTAGGTACATGACAGAGACAATCTATAAAAAAAATCTAGAAGAACAGTAAAACAATACCTTGAATAATGTTTTTTTCGTTTTTTCTGGTGATTTTGATGAAGGAGAAAGAGAAAACGAAAAGAGAAAAAGAAATTTCAATAAAAAAAGAGGGAGGAAGAGGTGGTGTTGATGACGATGATAATGAGAAAGAGAAATTACGAAAAAGAAGAAAAAGAGACACGGAGAAAGAAGAAGAAGAAAAAAGAGGCACAAAAAAAATGTGAAACAGCGTGAATATAAATGACTTATATGACTTGTATTGAAAATCACTTGTACGTGGAGAATTACTCATTAAAAAAAACATAAATTTCTCTTAGCGTATCTATGTAAATTTTATATTTATTTTGAAAAATCCAAATGTATAACCACTTAACTTACGTTAATTTTCGGTATCGTCGTAAATATAATTTGTTCATCTCACCTAGAAATAATATTTGTATTACGTTCTTCACTCTGAATTAGGTTGTCAATGGGTAGGGTAGGGTAGGGTTTGGATTCTACCCTAATCTTACCTGCGGGTTGAAAATTTTATTAAAACTCTATCATATCCTATCCGTGGGTTGAGAATCTCTCAACCCCTAACTCTATCCACTCCCTAAAATTCTAAACTCTATCCTACCCTACCCTACCTGCAAAAATATCAAATTTTTTCAAAGTAAATATAAAATTCAATTATTTCAAGTTTTATACTTATTAATAGGGTAGGGGATTCTACCCTAATCTTACCTGCGGGTTGAAAATTTTATTAAAACTCTATCATATCCTATCCGTGGGTTGAGAATCTCTCGAATCTCTCAACTATCCACTCCCTAAAATTCTAAACTCTATCCTACCCTACCCTACCTGCAAAAATATCAAATTTTTTCAAAGTAAATATAAAATTCAATTATTTCAAGTTTTATACTTATTAATAACATAAAAAATAAAAAACTAATGCTCTAATTACTAAATTAACTAACTAAATCCGTATCCTACCCTACCCGCAGGCATACCCGTACCGTACCCTACCTTATTCGTAGCAGATCGGGTAACCTACCCTATCCGAACATATTAAACCGGATTGAATATCCATGAGTAAGGTATAAATTGCCAGCGCTATTCATATCCATTTACACTTACATTTACCACCTAGTCATGTGTCGTCAAACTCTCTTAGCCATTAACCACATATAAGCCAATTAAGTGTAATGTAGTGTACTGTGTATTTATTATGTTCGATATAAAAAAATATTGTACCAGTTCACATGTTATACTTCATTGTTGAATTAAACATATTCTAAATATAAATTAAATATTATTGAAATAATTTTTTAAATTAATTTTTAAATTTTTTTAGTTAATCATTTTAATCTTAAAAAAATTAATTATCAAATATATTTTAAAAATTATTTTTGTTAGATAATAC
>NC_029788.2:1054529-1057984 GCF_000816755.2 Arachis ipaensis | reverse complement strand
TTACAAAAGAAAAGTTGTGGGTTTTACTCTCACTTCCTTCGTTATATACCTATTTTTTAATAAAATATATATTATATATGAAATGCGGGTAGGATAGGATACGGGTTTGGATAACCTATCCTACTCGAACAGATTGGACCGAATTGGATACCCGCGAATAGGGTATGAATTGTCGGCCCTACCCATATCTTGTAACAATCCAATTTTTCAATAAACTGATTTTTGGGCTTTATATACTTTAATTCGCAAAAATCTGCGTGATACACTTTGCCCTAGATTAACTAGCCGGATCCGAATCTACAATAAAAATATAATAATAAAATATTATTAAAAAATTAACAAATTGGTCAAAAAATCTTTTAAAAAAAGATCCATTTTTAAATCTTGTGGTTGAGAAAAATAGTGTAAAAAAAAGATGAATACAAAAAATAAAAGACAATTTTTTTTTCTTCTTTTTTTTGGTAAGAATGAAATCAACAAGATAGTTAAATATGGTATAAAGACAATAATAATAATAATAAAAGACAATAAGGAGAATATAAGGGCTGGAAAGAAGACGAATGATGTTTGGAACACTGGAAATTTTTATTTTATTAGGACATAAGAACAAATACAGACTAATAAAAATTAATTTAATATTTGAAATCTAATATTAAATGATAAACAAGAATAAAGTATTAAAATTAAATAAAACATATAAAATAGAATAATTTTATATCATTTAAGTTTTTTTATTAATCAAATTTAATTAAATTGGTCTAACATAACAAAAATCAATTATAGCTAATATTATTCTAAGTTTTATTATTTAATTTGGTTGGACTTGATTCATAAAAGAACTTAAATACGTAAATTACTCATAAATAAAATAAAATAGATTGATTGAAATTGAATAGAAAGGAATTACTCTTCTTTTTATACAATTTTTTGATGTAGCAATACTCATGCAATCTCACTTATCCACACTATAATTTGGAATAAATTAAAATTAGAATATATATCTAAATAGGTTCCTAGAAAATTTGTGCTTATTTCGTCCCCCAAAAAACTTTATTATGTTGAGATACTTAAACTTTACAAAAATAAGATATATAAGTCATTCCGCCATCACACTTTTGAGAGTCTATTTGACCAAATAAAAATAACAGGTTTGACTAAGGTAAGAACTTATATATTTTACTTTTATAATATTCAAAAACCTCAATATAATAAAATTTTTTTGGGAATGAAAACGTCCGACATAAAATTTCTTAAGGACTTATTCGAATATATACTCTTAAAATTAAATGGAAAAAATTACTCTATCTTCTATTTAATTTTCCAATATCACAAGAAAGGAATTCGTTCAATCTTACTTGTCCACATTATACTTTTATCATGAGACCAAAAGAGCTTTTTCACTCCTCTAATCTCTCTCTTCTCTCTCTCTCGGCTATAATAATTTAAGAAGTATTTATACACCTCATATTAGGTTAACGATACTCTAAGCTCACTAATAACATAAAGTCTAATATATTAACTGAATAAATAAAATAAAAATATAAATGAAATTAAACTGAACATTTTAACACTTAAAAATATAAACTAATACCTATAAAATAATACTTGTATTTCTCATGTTATGATTAGGAAGAGAGAGAAAAAAAGAGTTAAAAACATTATGAAAATTTTCAATATATTAAAATAGAGTAAAGTATCATTTTTGTCTCCAACGTTTGGGGTAAATCCTATTTGTGTCCCTAACGTTTAAATCATCCTATTTGTATCTCTAACGTTTGTAAAAGTGATTCAATGTTATCCTGCCGTCAATTACACATCATGAACGCTTTAGTTTGAGTTTTAAAAATCTCTTCTTGAAGTTAGAATAGAAATGTCTGGGATAGAATCGATAATCCACTCCAAAAAATAGCTCATCAAAAGTTAAAACTAATTCCTACAACATTTACATAATTCACTTTTGTAAAATTAGTAAAGCTAATTTTAGAAAATATATAAATAAATAATAACTAAATAAAATGAGAGGTAATAAACAATCTTAGTTTATAACCTTAGAATTTTAATGGTTGAAAAAGAGAAAAATTATATACCTCTAATTGACGGATGGTTCATATTGAAGAGACTCACCTATAAATTGAGCTTTTCTTTAATTCATTTCAATCAAGTCATCCAGATAGAATAACATAATATTTCTTTGAGTAGTTTTCTCCTATATATAGAGAGAGTGTTATTGTAATCTCCTTGTGATAGAGAGAAGTTGTAATTCTCAAAGAAAGTTATTCCATTGTTTCCATATTTTATACAAATTTCTAATTTTTCATCTCTATATTTTGCTGTGTCATTTGTCTGGTACCTAACAGTGGTATCAGAGCCAAAGGTTGCTGATTAATATATTTTTTTTTCGCTGCGAGTTACCGTCTAAAAAAAAATGGCAGCAAAATATGAAATTCCGAAATTCAGTGGGAGTAATTTTTCCATATGAAAATTGAAGATAAAAACCATTATGAGAAAAGACAATTGCGTGACAGCAATTGAAGGTAGACCCACTGGAATTACAGATGAAAAATGGAAGGAGATGGACAACAATGCTGTTGTAAACTTACACTTGGCACTAGCTGATTCAGTTTTATCAAGTGTAGCAGAGAAAAAGACAGCAAAGGAAATTTGGGATGCTCTCACCAAATTATATGAAGTCAAGTCACTTCACAACAAGATATTCTTGAAGAGAAGACTTTATACTCTTCGAATGAGTGAATCCACACCGGCAACGGATTACATCAACAATCTAAATACGTTATTTTCCCAACTCTCATCGTTGGAATATACCATAGCGAAAAACGAATGTGCAGAGCTCTTACTTCAAAGTCTACCAGATTCATATGATCAGCTTATCATTAACTTAACTAATAATGTTTTGACTGGTTATCTTTCTTTTGATGACATGGCTGCTGCGGTTCTTGAAGAAGAATCTAGGCGCAAGAATAAGGAAGATAGATTAGAAAGCTCAAAACAAGCAGAGGCTTTGTTGATGACAAGAGGGAGATCAATGGAGCGTGGTTTCAGTGGGAGTCAAAGTAGACCAAAGTCACAAAGTAAGAAGCAGGTCAAATGCTACAATTGTGGTAAGAGAGGGCACTTCAAGAAAGATTGTTGGAATAAGAAGAGTATAGAGAAGGTTCCAGAAGGATCAAGTTCTCAAGGATGTGTTACGAGTACCTCTGATGATAGAGAAATTCTATATGGCGAAGCAACAATTGGTTCTAAAGGCAGCAAGCAGCTCACTGATGTTTGGATTGTTGATTCAGGAGCAACATGGCACATGACTCCTCATCGTGATTGGTTTTGTACATATGAACCTATCTTGGAAGGATCTGTGTTTATGGGAAACGATCATGCCTTAGAAATAAAAATGTTTGATGGTTCTATTCGTTCACTTCAAGGGGTAAGACACATGAAAG
>NC_029788.2:1046885-1053808 GCF_000816755.2 Arachis ipaensis | reverse complement strand
ATTTTAGCTAGAGTGAATTTACCAACCTAATTATAAAGGATTTTGAGAAAAATTTATTTTTGGGTAAAATATCATTTTGGTTCACAATGTTTGGTCGAATCCTAATTTGACTCCTAATGTAAAAATTAGTAAAGCTAATTTTATAAAATAAATAAATAATAACTAAATAAAATAAAAGGTAATAAACAATCCTAATTTATAACCTTAGAATTTTAATGGTTGAAAAAGAGAAGAATTATATACCTCTAATTGACCAATGGTTCATATTGAAGAGACTCACCTATAAATTGAGTTTTTCTTTAATTCATTTCAATCAAGTCATCTAACAAGAACAATAGTAACATTGAGTTACATAGAGAGTTTTATTTCTTTAAGAGGTTTTCTCCTATATATAGAGAAAGGTATATTATTCTTTTGTCAAGAGAGAGTGTTATGATAATCTCTTTGTGATAGAGAGAAGTTGTAATTCTCAAAGAAAATTATTCAGTTATTTCCATATTTTATACAAATATCTAATTTTTCATCTCTATATTTTGCTGTGTCATTTGTCTGGTACCTAATTGTGGTATCAGAGCCAAATGTTGCTGATTAATATTTTCTTTTTCTGCTGCGAGTTACCGTAAAAAAATTACAGCAAAGTATGAAATTCTAAAATTCAGCGGGAGTAATTTTTCCGTATGGAAATTGAAGATAAAAGCCATTATGAGAAAAGGCAATTGTGTGACAGCATTTGAAGGTAGACCCACTGGAATTACAGATGAAAAACAGAAGGAGATGGACAACAATGCTATTGCAAACTTACACTTGGCACTAGCTGACTCAGTTTTATCAAGTGTAGTAGAGAAAAAGACAACAAATAAAATTTGGGATGCTCTCACCAAATTATATGAAGTCAAGTCACTTCACAACAAGATATTCTTGAAGAGAAGACTTTTTACTCTTCGAATGAGTGAGTCCACATCGACAACGGATCACATCAATAATCTAAATACGCTATTTTTCTAACTTTCATCGTTGAAATATACCATAGCGGAAAATGAACGTGCAGAGCTCTTACTTCAAAGTCTACCAGATTCATATGATCAGCTTATCATTAACTTAACTAATAATGTTTTGACTGATTATCTTTCTTTTGATGACATGGCTGCTGCGATTCTCGAAGAAGAATCTAGGCGCAAGAATAAGGAAGATAGATTAGAGAACTCAAAACAAGCAGATGCTTTGTTGATGACAAGAGGGAGATCAATGGAGCTTGATTCCAGTGGAAGTCAAAGTAGACAAAAGTCACAAAGTAAGAAGCATGTCAAATGCTACAATTGTGGTAAGAGAGGGCACTTCAAGAAATATTGTTGGAATAAGAAGAGTATAGAGAAGGTTCCAGAAGGATCAAGTTCTCAAGGATGTGTTGCAAGTACCTTTGATGATGGAGAAGTCCTGTATGGCGAAGCAACAATTGGTTCTAAAGGCAGTAAACAGCTCACTGATGTTTGGATTGTTGATTCAGGAGCAACATGGCACATGACTCCTCATCGTGATTGGTTTTGTACATATGAACCTGTCTTGGAAGGATCGGTGTTTATGAAAAATGATCATGCCTTAGAAATTGTTGGAATGGGTTCTGTCAAAATAAAAATGTTTGATAGTTCTATTCGTTCATTTCAATGGATAAGACACGTGAAATGCTTGAAGAAGAATTTGTTGTCAATTGGACAATTGGATGAACGTGGTTGCAAGATCCATATTAAAGGTGGGATTTTAAAAGTTGTTAAAGGAGCTCTTGTGGTAATAAAAGCAGAAAAGATTGCAGCAAATCTATACATGCTCGTGGGAGATACTTTGCAAGAGGCAGAGGCATCAGTTGCTTCAACAAGCCAAGAAGAAATGACGATGATATGGCATTGCAAACTAGGCCACATGTCAGAACGATGCTTGAAGATTCTTGTAGAACGTAATCTCATTCCCGGGCTCAAATCGGTAAACTTACCATTTTGTAAGCACTGCGTTACAAGCAAACAACATAGATTGACGTTTGGTAGATCAACTGCTCGAAGCAAGCACATATTGGAGTTGATTCATTCTGATATGTGAGAATTACCGGAGATGTCCGTAGGAGGAGAAAAATATCTTGTATCATTTATTGATAATTACTCTAGGAGGCTATGGGTGTACCCAATCAAGAAGAAGTTAGACGTGTTTGCGATATTTAAAGAGTTTAAAGTAAAGTTAGAACTTGAATCTGAAAGTAAGATCAAGTGTTTAAGGACAGATAATGGAGGAGAATATGTCGATGGTGATTTCCTAACATTTTGCAAGCAAGCAGGTATTCAACGGCAATTCACAGTTGCATATACGCCTCAGCAAAATGGTGTAGCAGAGCGGATGAATAGGACTCTCCTAGAAAGAGCACGAGCTATGTTGCAAACTGCAGGTTTAGCCAAGTCTTTTTGGGCAGAAGCTGTTAAAACCGCTTGTTATGTGATAAATCGGTCACTATCAACTGCAATTGGGTTAAAGACACCAATGGAGATGTGGCAAGGTAAGCCACCTAATTATTCTTCTTTACATATATTTGGTTGTTCTGTGTACGTGATGTACAATTCCTAGGAAAGAAATAAGTTGGACCCAAAGTCTAAAAAATGTATATTCTTGGGTTATGCTGACGGAGTTAAGGGGTATCGCCTGTGGGATCCCACTGCCCGCAAGGTAGTTGTCAGTAGAGATGTGATATTTGCAGAAGATGAATTGCAAAAAGAACAAGAAAATGACAGCACTATTAAAGAGATAACCACTGTTCAAATAGATGAAAAATGCAGAGAAGGTGATCTTTCTGAAGCAGAACCACAGCACGAAGAACAAGAAGCAGAGGCTAATGACATAGAAGTTCGTTGATCCACTCGACAAAGAAGAACACCATCATGGCACTCAAATTATGTTTTGACAAACCATGATGCATATTGTCTTTTGACAGAAGATGGAGAGGCAACAACTTTTATGGAAGCTATGCGCAATCCAGATGCTTCTATGTGGATGACAACAATGCAAGAAGAAATTGAGGCATTACATAGGAACCATACCTGGAAACTTGTTGAATTTCCAGCAGGTCGAAAAGCCGTTGGTAACAAATGGGTTTACAAGATCAAACGAGATAGTAATGATCAGGTGGAACGATATCGTGCAAGATTGGTTGTCAAGGGATATGCTCAGAAAGAAGGTATTGACTTCAATGAAATATTTTCTCCGGTGGTGAGACTAACTACTATTAGAGTAGTTTTGGCTATGTGTGCTACATTTGATTTACATCTAGAGCAATTAGATGTAAAGACTGCTTTTCTTCATGGAGAACTTGAAGAAGAGATATATATGCTCCAACCAGAAGGTTTTGAAGAACAAGAAAAAGAAAACTTGGTTTGCAGGTTAACTAAATCTCTGTACGGTCTAAAGCAGGCGCCAAGGTGTTGGTATTTGAGTAGTTTTCTCCTATATATAGAGAGAGAAGTGTGTTCTCCTTTTGTCAAGAGAGAGTGTTATTGTAATCTCCTTGTGATAGAGAGAAGTTATAATTCTCAAAGAAAGTTATTCAATTGTTTCCATATTTTATACAAATTTCTAATTTTTCATCTCTATATTTTGCTGTGTCATTTGTCTGGTACCTAACAACTTTTTTAGGGACATAATTGAATCTAAACACAAATAGTGGGTATAATATTAAAATCGAACACATCCAAATGAGAACAATTGAAAAATATAATCTGATTTGTTAGTATAATTGATAATAGAATAACATTGAATCACTTTTATAAACATTAGGGATACAAATAGGACGATTTAAACGTTAGGGACACAAATAGGACTTATTCCAAACGTTGGAGACAAAAACGATACTTTACTCTACCAAAATACATGAAGGTCTAACTTTTTAAAAACTTATCTTGTGTGCAATGAAAATAGGTGAGCTAATTAATTTGCTAATAGGTTAACCATTTGCAGGACCTCTAAGAATGGATCGAAATATGAGTGGAAATATCCCAAAACTTGAGCTGAACCCATACTCATGGGCCCATATGTTGAACATGTTATACATAGATATCCCGGTGGGCACTGGATTTTCTTACTCAAAAACGCAACAAGGTTACTATAGCAGTGACACATTATGGGTTGAGCATACGTATGCTTTTCTACAAAAGGTAAAGAATTCTTATACATTGATACTTCATAAGAATGTACCTATGAAGCACGTACACTTCGCTAAGTTATCGTGTCTGTGTCGGATACATTTCAGACACGACATTTACTGACACTCGTCCGACACGCATATCTGCGGTGTCCAACCGTGTCTTAATAAAAAATAAAAAATTTTTCTCCGGACACGCCTGGACACACCTAAATACCATCACGTGTCCGCGTGTCCAGTCTTATTCTTAACATATATTCTTAAAATAAATTTATATATAGTATATATTATTATTTATTAAAATAAAAAATATTTTAAATACTTGATATAATTAAAATAAGACATTAAAAATAATTAAAAATTTTAATTTATATTTTAATATTAATAAAATATCAAAATATCATTACAAAGACGGGTATTATGTATCCGAGACATGATATAAGTAGAGGAAAAAAAGAAATTAGTTGCACTTGCATCCAAGATATGACATAATTAGGTTGTTATATATAAATCGGGTGTTGAGTACTCGATATATGATCAGTTAAAAATTTACGCAAGTGTATCTAAGATATACATATAATTATCTAAGTGTCTCTGTATTTTAGATAACTACATAAAAAAAATTTATATAAAGATCTACTTGGCTCAATCATTAGTCACACTATATTCATCTTTCTACTCTATTTTCCTTATCTTTTTTTTTTATACACATGGCTAATAATCAATTTTTTTGTATGTGGTAATTTATTCCAATAAAATAATAAAAAACAGTGAAAAAGAATGATATTTAAGTACAATTTACCTGTGATGTTGTATACTTATTATATTAATTTTCTAGATGTACTAAAAAATGTCATATTGTACAACGTGGGGGCAATAAGTTACAAGGAAATTGGGAGAATTGCATATAAATTTCTATCAGCGCTGGCAAGTGGAGGGTTTATTAACATGACATTTTGTGTCGAAGATAACCAGCATGTGAGGATAATGCTCGACGTATATGTTAGACTAATGCCGCCACATGTGATGGAGTGGTATGCTACGGAGGCGTAGCCTTCATTCTACTACGCTACGCAAAGGTTACCTCATAATCACTGCCAATTGATGGTAACGACGAGACAGACAGAACTGAGCCTGCTGGTAAGGGTGGCGGGTCATAAGGGACCGATGGAAAGGACTCCCAAGGGGAGTTTGATTCCCTCGGATGAGACGTTTACTGAGGATTGGGAGGACGACTATTAGCAGCAGAGACCCTTTAGCCCCATTCAAGCAATAGGTGGCGATTGTAGACCGTCCCCTTCGGTCCTGCAGGAAGTCCTGGCAGGAGCAAGACTGATTCACTTTGCCAAACCTCGAGATAGTGTTTAAGAAGACGAGAATGAGTCTAATTCGGATTACATTGCCGAAACTGGGTCATTTAAAGAGAGTGATTCTTTTGAGGAATATGTGCCAGAAACTCTAATTAGTGGATGTGCTCGGTCTCTTCTTCCTCTTTTTGCCATTCAACAATTATCAGAAGTTCCAAGCTATTATTAGACTCTTAACTTGGATGCAATATAATTAGATGATTCTTTTAACCTTGGAGAAGGAGAAGATTACAACGTGGATGGCGGCATAGAATTTCGGATAGGCCATAAGTTTAGCAGTAAAGATGTTGTTCTCATGGCACTAAAAAATTACAGCATTCGAAAGAATGCTGAATACAGAATTTTGGAGTCAGATAGGCTGAAATAATACCATGGTCAATGCAAACAATTTTCTGCTGAGTATTCATGAAGTCTTATCACTTCAGCAAAATTCGAACTACTGCCCCATGTGAAATATGTGAAACCCTATTTACCCTGTTTCTAAGTCATGTCATTCTCAAACTAAAAATTTGCTTCCTATTCTCTGGTTGTTGGGAATTTTTTTGTGTAATTTGCAATCGGCTCATTATCTGTGTACAAACCAATAGTAAGCAATATCGTGGAGCATAATAGTGATCTAACTCCACGTAAGGTAGAAACTGCACGTCTCAAACTCCTATACCGCTCAACAAATGCAAAGAATAAGACATTATCAAACATAAAATCACTTAATTTTACTGTGTATCCGAACCTAATTTTTTTAATGTAAGATAGTAAAATATCTGACAGAAAATAGTGTCACACGTAGGGCTGGAAGTGAGTCAAGCCAGCTCATGAGCCAGCTTGAGCTCGACTCGTTAACAGCTCGATAAGCTAAGCTCGTGAGCTGGTGAGCCAAGCTTGAGCCTGAAATTGAGCTCATAAATTAAATGAGCCGAGCTTGAGCTTAGATAAGCTCAGCTCATTAGCTCGTGAGCTGGCTCGATTATATATATATAACAATCTTAATTATTTAATATTTATATTTATTTTTTACATATAATTTTAATATAGGACATAAATAAAAAATTTATAATTTATTGATAGATAAACAATATATAAAATTGATCTTTTCAAATATTTTTAAAAATATATAAGTTATAATTTATTGATATAAAATTATAGATTATGTATCTATGTTTCTCTTATTTGAGCCAGCTCGTGAGCTTTTGGTGAGCCGAGTTTGAGCTTAAGAAATAAGCTCGATTGTTAACGAGTCGGGTCGTGAGCCAAGCTCAATTTTCGTGAGCCGAGCTTGAGCTTGGTCTAGCTCGGCTCAACTCGGCTCACTTCCAGCCTAGTCACACGACATGACAAGAAAAACTAAAGCCTCTATAAGAAATTAAGAATAGCAATAATCAGTATTT
>NC_029788.2:1043892-1046866 GCF_000816755.2 Arachis ipaensis | reverse complement strand
CCGAAGTATTCGGTAAAAAAAAAAAGAACTTTAATACTCTATACTAACTAATGGTCTTTTTACTAATTAAGTCCAACAATTTTAATTAATTAAACCAAAATAATCTAACAGGCCAATATTTTAATATGTCCCTTAACTACTTAGATCAAATTATTTTAACATGTCAACTAAAACTAAGTATTTTATCGATTTTTAGTAAATAGATGGTGGTTCGATTCTAATGGTCTGGGAGCGAAACCGATTCTTCTTTTGTAAGTACCAGTTTTTTATAAGTGCATTAAATGTTCTTGAATTAGATGAGTATTAAGAAAGGAAATGAGTTCAAAAAGTGCAAAAGGGTAAAAGAAGTGTAAAATAAAGGATTCGAAAAGTAAAATTGACTGAAAACAAAATGGTTTGCATTGAATTTTAAAGAAAGCGATAAAGATGCCTTTGATTAAATCGAAGGACTTTGGACACAGAAATTAAAGGTGTTGGAATGTAAATTTAAACATGAAAATTAAAGTTGTTTAAAAGATAAATTAAACATGAAAGGTAAAGTTTACTAAAAATCATAAATTGAAAGATAAAGACATGGAAGGAACCCTACAGAAATCAAACTCAAATGCAGACTCAGAAATTCGTTGAGATATGAGTGTGTTTGAGTGTATTTCTGAAAAGAAGTTCCAACCTTTATTTTCTAAAACTTACTAATATTTATAACTCACTTCCATAACCGGCCATTAATTACACGATGTTGCCTTGTATGCGAATTCCTAAGTAACCGTTTCCCCTCTTTTGCTAATGAGCGTTACCAGTAAATTCCTAACTCAGAGAAAGCCTTCGACTTCCCTACTCGTGTAACTGCTCGATTCTCCATTCGAAAGACTATCCGATTTTCATTCGAGTAATTGTTCGATTTGTTAAGGTATTGAAATTGAGTCTGTGTTAAATACTTTTCACTTAACGCTTGCACGTGCCTTTTTTCGGCCTCTACTTCCTTCCTGACCCTTCACCAGCATTTCGAATCAACTTAATTTTTCGAAAATAATTATTTCGACTAACAAATTGCCCCTTAAGATTAATGTGTTTGCCTTCGAAGTCATTTTTTGGAAGATGAAACACTTAATCTTAATCCAGTCATCAGTCACCTTAACTGATAATAATTACTATTTACCTTCTCCATTAATTCTGACTCGCCTTCTTCACAAAGTTACCTCCTTTTTTTTAAATTCTCTCTGTAATAACGGCTAAACCAAAACTCCCTTTAAATTCAACACTTCCATCTTTGTTCAACTTTCTCAAATCCCTATTCTCTTAATTTTTCTTGCATTCCTCTCTCTTATATAACTTCCAAAATATCAACTAAAATTAAATAAATTAAAATATATGTAAACTAATTAATTACTTAATATAAAAGAGATAGAATCCAACTTTAAAATCTAATTTCCAGGTTACGTGCCACATTGCATTCAACCGATTGATGTCCTGTAACTCACGTATTTTCAACAAGCCATGTATGCTTCTAGAACTAAACTAAAGGTGTAATCAAGTTTCCAAAACTTTAAAAACTTAGCAAATGATTGTTGTTCTCGGTTGCACCAAATATATATAACTTTTTATGTATATCTTGTGGGATTATGATTATCTCTTATAGTGGTCGAGCATAAATTTGTAGGATCGGGACATGAGGTTGAAGCCGATTTTCTTATTTCAGGTCGATATTTCTATAAGGATAGTGTGTACTTACAAAAAATTCTGACGCTCAAGTCAGTATAGCCTAAAAGGTATAAAGATTAGAGTTAGAAAAGATACTTTGGATGTTTTGTCATGTCCTATATTTCGAATATTTTGTCATGTCCTATGTTTTGTCATGTTTTGTCATGTCACTAATATCAAGTTTGCACTATATGAGGCTTGAACCCAAGACCTCTTGGTAAGAAGGAGGAACATATGCCACTTGAGCTAAGATTCATTGGCACGTGGATTCTCGTCTGAATATAATTCAGAGTATATTTTTTATGGACCGACGTGCTTCTAAGTGCAGCATTCTTGGGCTGTATATGACATGAGCCCAATCTAATGGGATTGGTCCATAACAATAAATAAATAAATAAATAATCCATACATTACCAACGCAAGTTGGTACAGATAGATGAGGGTCTGTGTCCCTTAACCATCTCTTCTGAGTTTGATACTCACTGGAGGATGGGAATAGAATTTGCTTGCTTGCTTGGGAGGGTCGCCCACTTTGTGTGCCTCTGCAGTACCCGAAGAATTAATCATTGGGCTTCCGGCCTAATAGATACCCTGGTGAAAAAAAAAAAAAATAATCCATACATTGTTTTTGGTTAAAAAGTAGTTGTTTTACAATTGTTTCAAACATGCTCTTAATTATGATGCATTGTAGTTTGTAGATAATGATAGGTTTCAATTTCTAATGCAGTGGTTTATTGATCATCCAAAGTTCAACTCAAATCCATTTTACGTTGGTGGTGGCTCGTATTCAGGAACTCCTATTGCTCCTCTCGTTCAAAAATTATATGATGGTAAATACGGTGAATGCTAAATTCTGAACAGCTATTTTAATTTATTAACTCGGTTTGATTCATTCAATTTTTCTGAATTCGCAGGTTACGTAGCAGGTGGTGTACCACGCATTAATATCAAAGTACAATATTCCAATAAATTCAACACATTTTTTGTATTTAATTTTACTCTTTGTCTGTCAATGTCAATGAGTAATAGCTCAAATGACATAGTCTCCCCATACTCAATTAAAAGGTTGTGGATTCGAGTTTTCTATGTTTGGTAAAAAAAAAAAATTTTGATTTTGGTCCAATAAAATTTACCAGGGATATGTGATTGCAAGCCCAGGGGTGGACCTATATGAGACCCTGAACTCGAAAGTGTTGTATGCATACCAGATGTCTCTTATACCAGAATTACTCTATCAGGTAATTTAATTTACCGAAATATTTGGTAACCAAAATAT
>NC_029788.2:1037469-1043871 GCF_000816755.2 Arachis ipaensis | reverse complement strand
AATATTTTATTTAATTCAATTTTGTTTTTTATATTAAGAGTGTAAAAGAAAAAATTATCCATGCAACTTGTATATTTAATCTGTATCCGATCTAAATTTTACAAATAATATCTAATTTATTAGTCTATTTTAGGACAGAATTAAGGTTAAAATAGCGGAACAATGACCCCTTCAAATTAAAAAAATTTATGTATAAAGATCATTACTTTTTATATTATCCTCTCTTATATTTTTTTTAGAATTATATTTTTATATTAGTCTCTCTTAAGAATTACTCTAACTCTATCATGATCTATTTGAAATACGGTGGAAATTCAGGTACAGTCGACTTCACGTGAAGATGGTAGTTGAGAGCCGTTAGATAAAAATTTAGTCAAATCAATCAAATTATCTAACGGCTCTCAGGCTCTCAGCTAACGGCTTCACGTGAAGTTGGTAGTTGAAAGTTGTTAGCTGAAAATTTAGTCAAATCAATCAAATTATCTAACGGCTCTCATCTACCAACTTCACATGAAATCAACTGCATCTGAATTTCCACCTTGAAATATTTCAAAAACTTTATTGATAGAAAAGTATTGTTTACCACTTTATCTATATGTAAGTTTTTGGGTCTCGCAATTAATATTAAGTCCTAGTACATAAGATATAATTAAAATAATCATGTAGCTTATGGATTTGCAGTTAGTTCGTTACATAAATCCACAACAAATTTTGGAACCTTTCTGTGAAACGACACCTGCTGTGAATCATGGAATTTTACAATCCTCACTTCAACATGGTTCAGAATTTTGGTGTAGAGTTAAGTACATTCACTTTATTTATCTTTACATATCAACTTATTTATATAGTAAAAACTCAGGTGCAGTCGACTTCACGTGAAGTTGATAGTTAAGAGCTGTTAGATAATTTGACTGATTTGATTAAATTTTCATCTAACAGCTCTCAACTATCAACTTCACGTAAAGTCGACTGTATATGAGTTTTCACCTATTTATATATATGTAGGTTAATATAATAATAAGGACTAAAGAGATAGTTATTTACTATTTAAATGCTACTTTTGGAAAGAGTATGAGATATTAATATTAATGAGCTCATGTTGATAGAAATAATAAATCCTCTAAAACAATTCCTTCATTTCAATCAAATATTCTTAAATTTATAGAACTTTATAAAAAGAACATTTTGCTCCCCTAGAATGTTTAATTAATTCAAAATTTTAAAAAGAACACTTCCATTTATTTTATTTTATTTTTTAAATGAATGCCTGATATATGTATATCTATATTCCTAAATTCATTCTCATCATCCATTTATATTGGAATACAGAAATGTCATGCGACATATATAATTCATGTAGTTTAATAAAAATACTTTTTCTTGTTGTTTTTATTAAGAGAAAATTAACATTTGACCTAACTTGATTATGCTAACTGTCTATTTTAGAGTTATGATCACATTCTTGTGAACACATGGGCAAATGATAAAAGTGTGAGGAAAGCCTTGTATATTAGAGAGGTAATAATGCTACATACTTTGAATAATTTGATAGGATAATTAGTTCGAGATATTATTGTATTTTAGTTTAATTATTTTGTTCGTTCTATAGTTTTATTAAATTTACAATTAGATTTTTATATATATTTTTTAATTAAATTTTTATATTATTTTTAATTTGTAAAAAAATATTCAATTAATAATGTGGATTGATAGGGGTGCATTCTCAAATGTGAAACCGTTTAATTAGATAAACAAAAATCGGATCATCCAATTTGTGAGAAGCACAGAAATCGAACCGTCTGATTTGTGAGATACAGAAATCGAACTGAGGAATTTGTGGAATCGGACCGAGAGATTTGTGAGAGTACAAAAATCGGACCGAGAGATTTCTATTAAAAAAAATTAAAAGATTTGAAGTACAGAAATCGAATCTTTCGATTTGTGTATCTTTCATACTTTTAAAAAATATCAAAAATTACAATATTAAAATATATCACTACTTTTATTTTCATATACAAGAAAAAAAAATCGTAAATGAAAAGTTTTTTTCTCTTACTATTGTACAGGTTATTAAAAAAGCTATCTTGATGGATGTATATAATTTTAATATAATTAATAATGAGTTGACTGAGAATTAATTCCATTAATATTGGGATGTAAATAGGGAACTAAGGGAGAGTTCTTGAGATGCAACAAGACTTTGGCATATAACATGACTCTACTCAGCGTTGCAGGATATTATCAAAATCTGACCAAGACCAACATCCAAGCTCTAGTTTACTGGTTAACTTCTTATATTATTAATCTGACTATATCACGTGTATATTAAAATTATAATATAAAATATAAAAATTTATATATTAAAGTTTTCTTTAACTTTTTTATATTAATTGGTAAAATATCATGCTAAATGCTGCACAGATAGGTTGAGCTCCTCATTTCTATATGAATAAGGAGGAAGAATTTAGAGTAGAGAGAAATTAATAGTATTAGAGATAAATAAAGAATAATAAGAGAAAATTAAGGAATGAAGAGTTAAGGGGGATAGATAAAAGGAAAAGATAATTCTATTAATGAAAATTTTCAAAAAGAATATATGAATTACTAATTTTATACTTTTTGAATTAAATTGGGTTGGTCTAGTAATTAATTTATTAATTTATTTAAATAAATGTCAAAATTTTAAATTTTGTCATGTGTATGAAGTAACCTATTAACCAATAATAAATTTTTAAATGGAGTTCTAATCTATAACGAATTAGTTCTTAACACCCCAAATTAAAAAATGCCGTAAAAAACTAAAAAATAAAATTTGTGTTTTTTAATTCTATCACTACTCTATTTATAATAAATTCTACTCCTATAACAACTTTTTAATTGAGTCATAGGGCCAATCTTTTTACGCCTTACATACTCATCATATATATTAGGGTAGCTGTTGAGAATAAGTGTGTTTGGATTTCATTTGCATAGAATTGATTTTACAAATTTGATTTTGATGAAAAATAAATTTGTGTTAACGTGATTTATGTTTGGCAATTTTTATGTCAAAATGGATTATAGTAAAGTAAATGTTGTTTAGATTATACTACTCAAAATCACTTTTAGATGAAAAATTACTAAAAGAGACATCAATTAAAATAATTTTTTATATTATTCTATTATTTTACTTTAGATATTTGAATAAATCTTATTAATTAATTTTATAATAAAATTAATATTTACTTACTAAATTAAAGTAACATATAAAAATTGACAAAATATATTTTAATACATAAAAATACTAATAAATATTAAATTAAAAGATAAAATACTAATGAAATACATAAAAGATAATATCTTATACAAAATTAGTACATAAGAACACTATTATTTCTACTGCATGTGATTAATAATTTGATCCCTAATCAAATCTCGAACACGGTCCATTTCTGCAGAAGAGCTAATGGTTAGAGTTTGATCTGAGCTTTCACCAACATAACTATTATCTTCTCCATCAAGAATGTTTGCATGTTCATATTGATTAAACTCGGTATCTGTTTCAGAATGTCTTCTAATAAAATTATGAATAGCCATTGTTGCACACACTATCTGCACTTGAGTTTCAATTTTGAACTTGGGCATGTGTTGCAAGATAGCAAATCTATTTTTCCACACTCTAAAAGTCCTTTCTATTGTGCATCTTAAGCTTGAGTGATAATAATTAAATACTTCATTATGATTTGTAAATCCAGAAGAACGCCTAAAATCTGCAAGATGATAGCGCTCACATTTATATGGACCAATATATTCTTTTGGTGTTGGATAACCGGCATCTACCAAATAATATTTACCTAATGAAAAAAAAAAATAGTTACATGATAACCAAGTAAATATAGTTTATTTGTAAGAAAATGATAAAAATTAACCTTGGAGGAGGATGCGAAAAATTCATGGTAGGAGTTGTAATAGCATTATCAAATATACGAGCATCATGCGCAGTGCCTTCCCATCCAGGGTAAAGCAAAAATAAAGCACATGTCCCAATCACATTCAGCAATTATATTTTGTGTTGGATATCCTTTTCTTCCAATAAATTTGGGTTGATCACTTGGGCTAACCACACATGGGATATGAGTACCATCAATTGCTCCTATAGCATTTTTAAAAAATGGCCAATATCGTTGGTCATTTTTTATTTTGCTATGAACATTCTGAAACTTAGGATCCGATGACTTAATATATTTAATAGATAATCTCAAGCAAGCAACCAATACCTCGTGAAAATGTCTACTTACTGTTTCTCCAGAATGTTGAAACCTTTCTTGTATCATCCTATTACCCACTCCATGACCAACCGTATTTAAGAACATTGCAACCATTTCCTGAACTCCCATTTGTCTTGTACATTTTAATCCTTGTTCAACTAGTTCATCACAAAATTGAAAAAAAAACATGTTTTTCCATCCGAAACATTTCATAACAACGAATGCCATGGTCACATAAAATTTCTTGCACCCATAAATAACCTGTTTGTTCACTAGTTCTACATGATTTTTTGCACAGATAATTGACTGCATATTGACCAATTAATGCAGAAATATTTTCAATTTCATCTGTTTCTTCTTCTATAATGGAAAGTAATTTTGATTTTTCATGTTGTTCCTTTTCATACTCTTCAAATAAATACTCCATGTTCATTCCAAATTAATTAACAAAAATTAAGTCCTACATAAGAATATAAATAAATTCTTATCAATACCAAGCAAAAAAATAAATTATATATAATAAGAACAATAATTAAATACCACAAATATTATATAAAATGATAAATAACTAAATAAGCAACACACAAATTTTTTTATTGTCTTATCCTAGCATAACAAAATATTCATGGACAAATTAAAATGGAGTATAATAATAACTTAACTAGTTTTGCATGAAAATCACAAAAAAAAAATATTAATTTTGCATGAATGGTAGTAGATTATATGCTGCATGTTTGAGCCAATCCAACAATCTTTGCTCATATTCTTTTAAGGATACAAACATTTCTCTAGCAGGTTTAAACATCATTAATTGACAACAACGACTATAAAAATTGGGATCACTAGTGATCATTTTCATCTTTTGAATCTCAGCCATTATTTCCCCAATAGATGCACCGGGTACTAGAAAAGTGGACACAGTAGTTGAGCGTGATTCAGATGCAGAGGCAATTCTACTTATTGCATCCGCAATTTGCTTTGAGGCAGCGACTTTAAAATTTTTCTTCTGTTTTGTTGTTTCACAAACCACATCTCTCTTTCTTTTTTCCGTACTCTTTTGACTATTATTTTCTTGAGAAGAGCTAAGATTTACGTGTTGAAATTCAGAATTAACTCCCACAGTAGCACCTATACCTTCTTCTATATCAACATGACCTTCCTCAAAGTATGGTCGATATCCATCACCATATTCTTCTATGCCACTAGGTAACATCTCAGATGAGAGAGCCCAAGCAAATTTGCCATCGGCCATAACATCTTTAAATAATATAGTTAACTCATCTTTAAAAGGAAGTCCTTTATTTCTGAATTTTCTATATAAGGGATTTTCCTACATGTGTACAACTAATCAACACAAGACTTATTACCAAAATTAAAGTTAAAATTTTTGCTTTAATAATAAGTTACTACATACCAATTGTTTTCTCTCCCACCATTCATTTGGTGCATCAACGGTATGTTTAGTATAATCCCATCCTAAACCCGTTTCTTTGTCAAAAAACTTTACCATGCTGACCATTCCTTCTTAAGATTGTCTCACTTATTTTTTAATTGAATCTTATCATATTGTTTTCCAGTTTTTTCATTAAATATATATATAAAAGAATATTTAGTCAAATATTAACTTTTTTTAAATTTCAGGTAATAACGTGAGAATGTTAATTTAATATTATTTTTATACCGTACTCTCAATAATTTTATTTTTATAAGACTTTTTTTGGCATCCAACATTCATAATTTTATTAATACTTATGAATAATTTTTTATTTAATTTATCTTTTTAATTGAATCAATTAACCTATTTATAAAACCAACAATATATATCATATGAATAAAAGAAATATAATAAAAGATAAAAAAATTCATATGAACTATATCAAATAATAAAAATAAAATAAACTTCGTATAAGATATAAACACAGTGCATAAAAGAGAAAAAAATAGAATTTATATGAACAAGAAATAATAAGAATACCATAAAAAAAAGTAATAACATACCTGGGGATTAGAACACTGAAAAAAACAATATAAAAAAAAGTCAATGATAAAAATAAGTAAAAAATAAGAAAGAACAAAGTCAAATAAAAATAAAAAAGACACTTTACATATTAAACATAAAGAACAGTAAATAATAAAAAAAATTCATATGAACTAA
>NC_029788.2:1032875-1036486 GCF_000816755.2 Arachis ipaensis | reverse complement strand
ATCTAAAAAAAAAAAAGTCTAAATAAAAATAGTGACGGTTTCATTTATAAAATTAAAAAAATAATAAAAATTAAGAAAGAAAGTATAAAACCAAAAATATAAAAAATAATATAAAAAATAAATATACTATTTATAAAAAGTATAGAAAAAAATCATAAGACTACAATAAAAAAATTAAAAAATAACAATATAAAAATAACATAAAAAAATAAATATACTATTGATAACAACTATATTTAAAAATAAAAATAATTAAAAATATTATGAAAATAATAAAAAACAAATATATTTACTATGATTTAATTTCTAAGGAAGAACATAAGAGAAGAACATACAGAGAACTAATGGTGAAATGATGTGGTTATGTGCATCCTTTTTATAGAAGAAATGAAGGGTACAGTTGGTAGATATGGAATAAATTTTTTACCTAATTCCTTCAACGGTAATTAATTTTCCCAACGTGAACGCAGAAGTTTGAATTTGTAGCTTCACGTAAACGTACGTTCAGAGGTGAAAGCACTTTTGGGTTAGGAGTTTCAAAAAGTTGCCAAACATGATAATGGAATGTTCAAGACGCTCAAACGGACTTTTCTATTTCTCAACGTGATCCCCAAACACACCCTAAGTAGTATGACTACAATCCAATCAATCACGTGTGAAATAGTTTGTTATTGTTATTATATTAAAATATTAATATAATAAGACCTTTGATTAAATTTAGAAATTTATCATTGTGATAGTGATTATAATATCGAGAGATAAATTTTTTATAATTTAATTTAAATTATTCTTGGTCATATGATTATTAAAAAAAACATTAATAATCCAAAAAGATCAAAATATATATATATATATAATGGTCTTCATTTGATGAAGATTAATAAATCTCATTTATTAAATTATACATATAGATGGTGCATATAGAGATATGATCATTGAACATGATTATAAAAAATCTAAGCAACCATTAGATCTATCTTTATAGAATTGTATCATTATACAAATAGGATACTTTTTCGAAAAGTTAGTTTGACGATGAAACCTTATATACTTTCAGAAGAAAGTATATCCTCTATTGAGTGGTGTTACGATGGGTAACCGGAGATTGATGGGCTGGACTCGTTGGGCTGGCCCAATCGTCTGAGGAGGGAAGCCTTAGAACGGGTTCGCGTCTTTGGGGCCTCCGTCTGACTTGTGAGTGTGAGTGAATGGGGGGTGGTACCTGTAAAGACACTCCGATGCCTAAGTCAGTAAGGGTGTAAGCAGGTTTAGAGAGTATTGGGACTTAGAGATACCTGAGGGGTGTCAGTTTATTTATAATGGAGAGCCAATAACCACCGTTGGAGTAGTTCCACCTTCTAAGGTGAATAACCGTCCCTTTATCTTAGGGAGGTTGAGATATGGCTCCTGAAAGTGGGTAACCGTCCCTTTATCTTAGGGAGGTTGAGATATGGCTCCTGAAAGTAGGTCGAGAGATTTTAGAGGTAGTTATTTTAATATTATCTGCCAGCTAATCCTCGTTTCCGACTTCCTTAGAGCAAGTCATGGTAGGCACCGACTTCCGGAGAGAAGTCGGTGTGGAATAAGGGCCAATTCTTGGGATTGGGCTTTTCTTTTAGACTTGGGCCTTAGCGTTGGGCCAGGGTATGAACAAGTGGTATACAATTCTAATAAAAGTAATTGTACTCTCACTCTTTCTTTAAGATGAAATCCCTTTTCTAAAAAGGAGTTTAACCTCTTATCACAAACACTTTGTCATAAGAAGAGTGATAAAAATAATTTCATTATTTTTCTAGGATAACCAATAAATCTTATTTATTGGACCTAATATCAATTCTATTGTTATGCAATCTCTTAACACATATAAGATATCTTCAAACTCTAATGTTCTTGAGTTTCAGCTTATGTCTTTCCATATCTCATATGGATAAAAAAAAATTAATTTAGTGAAAAATTTGTTAATTTAGCAACATTTTTTAAAATGTAGTCCAAATATTTAACAAACAGTGATCTCAGCTAAATCAAATTTCATGTTTCTTTAAACATGATGGAGTACATGGAGTACTAATATTTATGCGTTGAGAGAAGCTCATTCTTTATTCAATAGAATATCAATTAGATGTTAGCGATTTTATTTTAAGCTCTTATAATAAAAATACTCAATATCTTTATTATTGGTCAAACCAACCCTTAAAAGCAATTTTGATTCACATCCTCAATACTCATATTGAATTTTTCTAAAAGATCACAAACATTAATCATATTAAGGCCAATTATAAATTGTTTGTAACAAAATGAATCTCCAAAAATGTTTGCAAGAACAATTCTCGCTAAAACCATTTACCTAATGGCATTCTAACTTCTAAAGGTTTTTAATTCAAAATATATTGTCCAATACTTCCACTAGTTTAAACAAAATTTTTGATAGTCATACTATCTTACTTTGGACACCATACATCTTCTCAAGATGTTCAGTAATAAATAGTGGAGAAATATCTTTAAACTTAGAAATTATGGTTGTCAAAACAACCCATGTAAAATAATATTACAAATACTTCACAAGTTCTGACCATTCCAAAACCAATTTTATTCGAAGATATTATTTCAGTAGGATTATCATGGACATGTCCATGATAATCGTTTCGTACATAAGAATAATTTTCAATTTGTAGCTAACTTATTACTTTCAAGTATGCCATACAAAATATGGACATATTAAAAAATTTAAAATATGAAAGTAAACAAGAAATCTATATTTTTTGCAAAATTATTTAGAATTACAAATGAGTATCTTGGTTGTCAAGTTGTTACTCATACCTATTCTAAATAAACATGATTAAATTGTATCCCATACAATTATAATCCCAAATAATTATCTGGTTGTCAGATAATTATTTAACTGAATTATATTTTATACTCTTAGGTTGTCTAGATTCAAGTATAAAATTAATTCTCATTTATACATCATCATATGCATAAATAAATTCTATCTTTAAGTACAAGTCTCCTAGTTGTCAGGTTACTCCTTGTAAACAAGAGATAAAATTTATTTTTTTTGACAATCTCCTAACTTTTAGGATTCATATCCATTGTTAGAGAATTTTATAATCATGTTCAATAAAAATTGTCTTTAAAATAAAATTATGCACTATTATAGATCTTTAGGATTACCTTCTTTTCTTGCACTACATGTTATGAACACATGGTAATCCTTCGGTAACACTTTTTTTTTTTTTATCTTTTCTTTTAAATGAATAGATGCAAATTCTAACAATAGTTTTGTTGCATTGTATACTCTCTCAAAATTAGTTTGCCCTTATTAGGATTCAAGAACTAATTTTGATTGAAATTATAGACATTTTTTTTAACGGATTAAAACTATATATTTATGTTCAGGAAACAAAAAAAATTGCTAATGTTCAAACATATACCAAAGGGGAAAAAAACATATCATTTAGTTACCTGATTTTTATTGTAACTTCCTTAAAGGTCCTATCGAAATAATATAAGTTATGACAACTGATTATTGGTATACAAAGCATTTTATACAAATTATATAAATATTCTATCATAAGTATCTAGCTAGACTAGACTAGTAAGTAGTAAGTATA
>NC_029788.2:1019251-1032228 GCF_000816755.2 Arachis ipaensis | reverse complement strand
ACCCAAATCATATTAGTTTTTCATAGCTTTTAAAATTCTATCTTTTTCTATCAATAAATAATTTTGTGCATTCACATCACAATTTACATGCTTCATTTAATGTTTACACAGATTTACAGAAATTTACAAAATGAAAGAAGATCATTACTTAACATATGTGTCAGTAAAGGTAAGTTACAATGCTATTTTATGTTACATTTAATTTGTCAGTTTAATAATGAATTTGCATTTTTCTTAACTAAAATCACGTACACTTCACTAGATGCATGTATTTATTATTGTAATAAAAATGCAGGGTGCTGGACATGTAGCCCAGAAATATAAACCCAAGGAAGTTTACCATATGATAAAGAGGTGGTTTTCATATTCTCTTATATAAGATTATATATGCTTCCATTATTGAAATCAAATTTAATAAGAGGAAAAACTTGATTATTGTATTTCAATCAATTGTGACACCATTCAAATATCTCTTATAGTAGTTGATTCATAATATGCAAGTCAAATTCCAATTCCAAGGAGATAGAATTGCTATTTACATGACAATGTTCTTATGAGATTATCCTAAGCTAGTTAGTAGCAGAATTGTCTTCTAGATATATATCTCAAAGACAAAAGAAAAAAGATAATAATAAATAAATAAATAAATAAAAAGAAGGTTATGCTTTCAATTTTTTAATATAAAATAAATATTAAAATTTTATTAAGTGCAAATATTTTCTATGAATTTAACTCTGTTAACATAATTTCTCTATTTTATCATATATAAAATAAAAATTCAAATAAATTTTGGAAATCAACAAAACAAAGTTTAGACTACTTTATCACAAATGTTAGAGTCAATATTTTTTATGGTTATCAGTGACTAAGAGAAGGGGGTTGAATCTTAGCCCCCTTTTTGCTGATTAAAACTTGCTGCCCTTTTAAAACGCTTCAGGAGATATTTCTGCTTTTTGTCTCGTCACTGGTCAAGAGACTTTTTCTTTTTGTCTCGTAACCAATTAGGAGATATTTTTCAATTTTGTCTCCTTCGAACAGAATCAGAATTTGAGTAGAGTAGAGAGAGAAAATCACACCCAAAAGTATCCTGGTTCAGCTGCTAAGTGCAATGCAGCCTACATCCAGTCTCCACCACAACAATGATGGAATTTCACTATAATCATCATGATTACATACACCAATTCTCCCTAGGAACTACCCTTCCTATCCGGGACAAGTCCAGAATCTAACCCCAATCCTGAACTTGACTTGGTTACCTACCAAGCTTTCAATTGCTAAGTGCTAACCCAACTTGCAAGGGAATTCTCACAGAATCATGAAACACAATACAGATGTACAAAGGATCTCTAGGACATCTATGGCTTTTTCTTTTAATTTTGTATTCTCTGCCTTTTTTCGCTCCATGCATTTTTCATACAAACCTCACTGTTTGCCTTTTTCCATGAGACTCAAGACAGACAAAACTAAATAGAAAATTACAAAATAGAAAATATTGAAGGAGAAGAACTTCTGTTAGTTTGGGTAGCTATGAAAACTCTGTGTTTTACACTCTTGACTCCTTACTTCAAGCCTTGGCTGTCCACCCTTATTATAGAAGGGGAAGCCTCCAAGGTTGAAACGGTCCAACCGAGCTAAACTTCTTCTTCTTCAAACGAAACCGGTTCGGCCAGAGAGAGAGGAGAGGAAACTGAACGCTAAAACTAACATGCAATTACCTCTGTGTTACCCCTTCTCACCAAGCTTCATCAATCCGGACCTTCCATCTTGACTTGCTCACCAAGAAGGATTCCTGGTCCTTGATGAGTCCTTGATGCTTGACAGCTCCTCCTGCTCTAATCTTCTGCCTCTTCCTCCACATAGCTACAGTAGCTACCTCCTGTGATGGTTGAGCAAAAGTAGAGACGAGTCATGCTTCCAAGGGATCTTCTTCCTCTGACCGAATTGGATCTTCTCCATTTTCGGGTATGGAGAGATTGAGACTTCCTCACCACTTCTTACCATGAGTAGCAAAGATCATAGCCACACCCTACTGTGGATCTTCTTTTTCTTAATGCCATCATCACAATGGCCTCTTTCTTGCAACTAGCTTCTCTGTGATTTTTACTGATAGCTTACTTCATCCCTCCTTTCCTGCTAGATAAGACCGAAAGAGAGAGGAGAGAGAACAGAGAAAAGCAAAATAAAAATGAGTTGTGTTTACATTACCCATGCCTAGCCTCTGCTTCTTTCTTCTGATTACTTGCTTCTACCTTCTTCTTCTCTGACAGTGAGGTGACTGAATGCAAAGAGAGAGAAGAGAAAGTAGAAAAAAGAAAAGCTATGGAAGTAATGTGTGTTATCAAATAAAATCAATTAAAATCAATTTCCATGCTTTTTGCCTAGTAACGTGTAATCTTCAATTAATGCCATCAAATCACTTTGCATTTCCTCTTTCATGTTACCAAGGCAATTAATGATAATTCATAAAATTTGAATTCCATCACAAAATGAAAGTGGCATCCGTTGAAAGCATGAAACTTTGCTTTCTTCCAATATTGGTTTCGGACCAAGATTTGGTCTTTGTAGCAAAGACTTTAAATGGGCTTGTTTCAACAATGTACAACCCAACTAGCCAAGCATGGATTCAGCCATAATAATTAAATATTTTTGTACCAAGGCTGAATCTAAACTTCTCATTTCGGCTTACATTTTTTCTTTTCGACCCATAACAAAATCTGCAAGCAACAAAATCATTATTTAGCAAATGTTAATTAAAAACCAAATTAATAATTTTATAATTAATTATTTTAATAATATTTGATCATCATCGAACTAATTTTGGAGTTTTCTAAACTCATCAATCTCCCCTTGATGACAAACATTATTAAAAATTGAAATGGAAAGTGTAAGGATTAAAAGTACTCCCTTTGAAAATTAGGATTCCTCCCCCTTTCCAATTGTTACATAGCTCCCTCTAAATATATGCCATTTTACCAAGGGAAGCAATACTTGTAACATTTAAAATCAAGCTGATAGCCACCATGTCTTCAACATATGGAATATAAATTATGTTGAACAACTTGATTTATGAGCAGAAGTAAAGTGATAAACAAAACTAATTTGTTATCATATAAATGATTTTCTGCTCAATAACAAACAAAATACTTGAGTACAAAGTACATAGCTATCAAAAACACATTAAATAATTCCCAAAAATTTTCTGCCAAATCATTTGATCAAATCAATACTTTCAGCCATCATATCAGAGCAAAAATATTAGATTTCAGCAACATGGCAAAAAATGTCAATCAAACAAAATTATCCAGCATTCACTCAACATATCAGAGTTCAAGGGAATTATCAAAACATGAATAAGTTCCAATGCAGCAAACAGTTCAACATATTAGATAATGCAGCAAACAGTTCAACATATCAGGTCATAGATTATAAAGCATGACCATTGGAACGTGGATCTTATGCACATGGGTGATCATGAATTAAAATGATTTCAGTCCGTGTTTTTCAATTTCAATTTTTCTTGATTTTTCTCCCCCTTTTGTCATCAATGGGGTCCTGCAAAACAAATGAAAACAACATACCAAACAGTAGAATATTTTGTTTTTCACCAAGACACAATGGTCCAGTCAGCACACATGTATTTAAGTAAATGACAATCAAAGCTCAACTCAAAATTAATCTACTAACACAAAGTGCTCAAAACAAAGCCAAATCAGAGCATAAAATAGAGCAAAACAGGTCAACAAATCAATGAAACATAACAGTTTTAATTAAGTTCTTTTTTTTCATCACGGAGAGACCCTGCAAAAAAATGAAGAAAAAACAAAGCAGTCCATAACAAAACAGCATCTTAGTTAAGTTTGGTACAATCTTCCAAGACAAATGAAAATAGTTCCATTGAGTCAAATACACAGAGAGTAAAATAACTGAGCATTCAGCAGCAGCAGCAACAGGGAGCAAACTTAGGCATCAAAATTTTCTTTATTAGATTCCAGAACATCATCTTCTTTCTCGAAAGGAGTCATGTCCTCATCAACTGAATCCAAATGCTTTAAGAGCAAGTTTATCCTTTCATGAGATTTTAGCCAAGCCTTTTCATTTTGCAATGCAAGATTTTTAGCTTCTTTGCTGGATTTTACTATTTGCTTAGACATAGTAGCAAACTCCAAGAGAACTTCTTTACCTTTAGCATGTTGCGGTACACCACCACCTTTGATTGTGGACACTTTATTCTCAACATGTTTGTTACTCAAATCAATATTAAAATGCTCAATCAAGCAAGTCAAAAATATACCATATGACAAGTTACTCCTTTTTATCACTTTTCACACAGTCCTGCATACAATGAATCATAAAGTAAGCTAAAGATATGGGGATGGAGTTCTAAATAGCATAAAGAACAAGGGTGTCACAAACAGCTACCCTCTGATATGATCCGCTTTTAGGAGTAAAAGAACTGTCATTAATGCTAGGAAGAAACCTTCTCTTTTAAAGCAAAATTATTAATGAAAACGTTTTTTTTTTAATTAATTTGAATTTTTAAAACCATAAAAACTGAAAAGACAAGTCATGAGGAATGATAAAATATTAAAACTGTCATGACTTGAAATGGAATGAAGTGATGACATGTTGAAAAATTAATTTCAAAAAAAATTAAAAGCATTTTATGATTTAAAAAAATAATGAGCCCTTATCATGTGAACAAAGTTGGTCTTACATAGGCCCAAAAGGTGGTTACAGCATGCTGGACAATAGGCACAGTTCTCCATGTTTAATCCACAAATTTTTTGAGTTTTATACACCCTCCTTCTCGCCAGTATTGAATAAAGAATATAACACCCTCTCTTCAATCCATGAGCCCACTGAAAATTTCCAGGAGCAAGTTCCAGCATGACACCTACACATGAACTACAATCTCCAGCCTCCTTCCCTATAAAAACAATGTTATATATTTAGTGAAAAATGATAAGATTGTAAAAAACATTAAATATCTCATATGTCATATACTCAAAGCTGACCCTTCACAGATTTTTGTAGAATTTCAGAAACAAAGCACCTAGTTCATAAGAGCTAAAATGCTAGAATCGAATTTCAGTAAATCATCTCAACTAGAGAAAATAGCACATGGTTCATAAAGTATTAGTTAATGACAATATATAAAACTAATAAGTAATGAAGAAGAACACATGGTTCATGGAATTAATAAACAAACATAGATTACAACGGAAACAAGTTTGGCCATCAAAACTAGGGCATTCAGTTTTATAGCACACAAATCTCAAATCCGGCATTTAATTATATATAAAATGCAGTTAAATATACTTTCTCTAACAATTAGAACCTAGAACCCTAACAATCAGAAACATACCTGCTCTAACAATCAGAAACAAGACACATTCAGAAGCTAAAACCCCCAAAATTAAAAACCCTATAATCGCAAAACCTCCCCAACTCATATAACCAAATTTAGGAAAAATGAAACATACCTTCCCTGTCTTGTTTGGCCATTGTTGTTTATCATCATCATCATAGCCACACGCACCTTCTTCGACACTAAAATGAGAGAGGGAGTGAGGTAATCAGCGAGAAAGAGAAGATAGAGAGTGAGCCAGAGAATGATTACCTAGTGAGCGCACGATGGTGAGCGACGATGGGAGGAAGGGGTTCGGCGCTGGTGGGAGGGGCTGGGTTTGGTGCTGCTGGGAGCCTGGGAGGGGTTTCTTTTGGCGCCGCTAGGTTAGAGTTTCTTTGAGTGCATCTGATTTGGGGGTGGGGTAATGGCAAGGGGTTGGTGGTCTAATGGTTTTTTTTAGGATTTTTAGTTGACCGATTTGGTTCGGTTCGGTTAAGATTTTTAGTGTCAAAACGAAAAACGAACCGAACCACAAAAAATAGCAAAACATGAATTTTTCGATTTTTCAGTTTTTGATTTATTCAGTTTTTGGTTTTTTTTTGTTCGGTTAGTCGGTTTTGTTCGGTTCAGATCGGTTTTAAACACCCCTATTTGCGATGGGAGTTAGGAGACAGAACACAGCCCTTTCGAAGACATAGCGACATGATGATGCTGCCATGTGCGGAATGGTGTTGCCAAGAAGAAGTTCGTAAGACAATGGTAATGTACAGCGGCAATGGAGGTGGAAAGGAAGATACAACACCAGCATGGAGGAGGGTGTTGTATTGGATGGGGATAGGGAAGATGATGGTTTCGGGTCAAGTCCGCATAATGGGCCTGGACCCCTGTCGAAAAAAAAGGCCAAATACAATTTATTTTGTTTATAATGTTACCCAACCCTCCCGTACAACTAGTCAAGTAGCACTTCTACATGGACATGTATTTGGAAAAGCTTGATGCAGATGTAGATACAAATGTTGTTATGTTGAACCGCAACTTATTTCAAGATTAACATTAATGTGGGAGTTGGTGTATGAGAAATATTTGTTTGTTCTTTTTAAGTTTCTGTAATTACACGAAAGTTTAGAGACATAGAATACAGAGGAGTAATAATGGAGAAACCTACTGAGGTAAAATAGTACTAGTTAGTGTAATGTAAAAAGAAGGTTGCATGTGGATTTCATTTTAAGTGAGCAAGTTGGGACGCGATTTAGGGCATAGCAGAAGCCATGAACATTGTACGCAAACAACACCCCTACGATAGGTGGTTAATAGTAATTGTATCAAGAAATGTAGTACATTGTTTTCCCAGGAAAACAAGAATCAGCATCTCGCAGCTTCGTTGCACCATCGGACCTGCAGTACTGTGACTGGCTCAGTTGAGATGACTTCGAAGATCCCCACACCTCCGGGCTCGAATTTGCACAGGGTAGCGAAGTCTGCCCAGCCTCCAGAGATGACCCCAAAGCTACCGTCACGTCTCCCACTAAATTTGGTGTAGGTGGCCTCCATCTCAATGTGGCCGTGTGCAAGGATGAGTGTGTGCCTCTGACTAGTGAAATGGCTCAGATGAAGGACATTTGGCTGATTGTAGCATAAGAACACATCATTAAAAGAGATAAACTACTGAGGAAGACACGTAGAATAAAACTAGTTGGTGCAGGTAAACAATGCTGGGAGAGTCGTATTAAAAGAACAAGTTGCATTTAAGTTGCCTTACCAACAGGTGGGAGGACAAGACACGATTAGTGAGGTCCATGACAAAGAAGGGCCATTTGGTCTTGTGTTTCTCAGCTATCGCTTTTGCCTTGTCTGAGAAAGGATTGTTGACACAGCGGGCACGCCGGTAAGTACCTTTCTTTTCCTACGGCGGTTCCTCGAACGTTCGGGGCTGGTATGTGTTTTTGCGGCCACCGAAGTCGAAGATACGTACTTAGAAGTCAGAGTTGCCCTTGTGTTTGAAAAGAAGCATGGAGTCTAGATTTATTCGATACGTCTCAGGTCAATGCAATGCTGCCATTTTGTTGTTCTTTCCAGAAGCACCGAAAGCCGATATCCCTTCCATCAGGGACCACCAGGTTTATGTAGGGGGTCCAGTTCGAGAGTTCGTCTGGTCCGATCGGGAGGACCTGCGAAAGAACAGGCAAATGTGGTCAACACATTGATCATTCAATAAGTAATAACATTAGGTGTCTTGTGATGTACAGGTCAGGGGAGGTGGCTTACCAGTTTGAAGCAGGCGGGCCTTATGATTGGCTTCAGAAAATGCAGTCGTAGGTGTTGTTGGTTTCGTTGAGTGCCTGTTGCAGGTCGCTTGCCCTTGTTCCTGGAGGAATACATGTTCACCTAATACAGAACAAATAACAACCTTGAAGATGGTAATGTAGTTGAGGTGAAATAGTATGACAAACAACAAAACACAATAGTGGAGCTCCGTTATTGGATTGTCAAATAGATAAACATTTTCACAGTACGCGGAACAAATTGAACAAACCAAAACCATCATTAGGGTTTAGGGTTTCGTCTAAGAAGGGGGAAAAATGGAAGCAAACAACAGAAAGATGCGCAAAAGCTCTGAAACGAAAATCAAGGGGTTCAGAACTGAGTCATTTTTCTGCGAGTGCAACTCAGTGGTTCTACACAAGAATCGCGAAGTAAAGCAAACAGTCAGGCTCATCATGGGACTAAGGAATGATAAAAAATCGTCAAGATTGCAGTTAAATGAAACATGCAGAGAAGGTAGCAAACGCAAGATAGTAGAGGCAAGGTAAGTATTCCACAAATAGTGCACCCCAAGGAAGGAATACCACCAATAAGACTAATTAGGGTTTTCCGTATCGTCGAATCAAAAGTTCCATGTAACAAGAGTCATGATGCAAGGAAACATTTTTATTTTTTTTCTGCAGGAAAAAACATGCAACATGTACCGACAGAGTCGATGGTTGATGATATTAGTTTCACACAGTTAGATAGCGGGACTCCGTGAAGCAATCAATAGACGGACTAAATCAAAGTGAAGTAAGGGAGTCGGGACGGATTACCTGGCTTGTCTTGGTGGTTGTGTCTGGATTGAGGAAACTTCATCCGGTAGTCTTTCGAGAGACGTGTTGGTGGTTGGATGCAAAACGACGAAGGGGTAAGGGTGTTATGGTTTCGAAACCTCTCGAAACAGTTCAAAAACTCTCTTGTATAAACCGTCGCTGTGAACTACTCAATGGCTTCGAGTTTTGTTTTTACTACAGGTTCTCCATATGCAGACTTGTAGTCTACCACTAATACTCTTCTTCTCATGAATTCCAGGTAGTGTTAGAAGTGCTCCACAAACTCCCTCAGATTGTACCCGTTGTGTATAAATTTTCCAATCTGCATATTCAAAGCCTCGCACCTCGATGTTATCTTCAATCCTGCGAAGAATTTTTTTCAGATGTGCGCATTGGACTATGAATGCTTCCTTGCATACATGTAAGCTATCCACGAGTGGTTCTCTAACCCGAACTCTGCCTCGCTATCCATTCATATTCTCTCAAATTTGTCGACCTCTAGATCGCCCATCAAGCATAGACGGAGTTTCCGAAGAAAACCGGGCCGTCCAACTCTAGCAGTGGCGTTCCTTAGCAAGTGCCAACTACACAACCTGTGATGTGCATCGAGAAAAACTGTACTAACGACACTCTTCATGGCAAGATCCCTGTCCGTCACGATAGATTTTGACTGTTTTCCTTTATTGCATCAAGGAATGACCGCAACAATCACACATAGCTTTTTTCACTCTCGTTGCTCAAGATGGCGCAACCAAACACAACTGTCCTCATATGACGATTCACCCCTGAGAATATTACCAACGGACACTTGTATTTGTTACGACCGTATGTTGCGTTAAATTCCAGGACATCTCCGAACACATTGTAGTCATAACGACTAGTACCATCGCACCAGAAAAGATTTTCCAGCCTCTTCTCACCATCCAACGAGTACTTCCAGAACATTCCACAATCGGTAGTCCTTAAAGTTGCCAAGAACTTCAACGCGGCCTCAGCATCTATCGCGCCTGCCCGCTTTTACTTCTCTATTGCATTATAGATATCCTTTATCTCGAACCCAACAGTCTCGAATCCCCCTGACTGATTGGCAAAGGCTCAGAATATCGTCGGCACTCGCAACCCAGCTTTCCTCATCGAATTAATTTGGTGCAAATCACCTTCCTTGACTGCTCTGTGTGACTGCATCAGACCCCTAAACCTGGAATCCAGCATGGGATGATTATGGTTATCACAGAATTGTTCAACAAACCATCGCCCACTGGTATCATCAACGTGCACCTTAATCCGAGCTTCACACCCGCACCGTGTGATCGGTCGTGGATCCATCTTCCTCTCTCCCCGCTGCATGTGTTTTCCATCTCACTCTCCTTCCCTCGAGCACCCGAATATCTGCCAAATGATTTCACCCTCCGCCCCTTGCTTGGTTCCGCGACCCACCTTCGACCTCCTCACCGAGAATCCCTTAATGCGACCATATTCGTTATAGTAGCCATAAGCTACCTGCAAGTTTATGAACTCCGTCGTTAGAATGTCCTTCGTTGTGAGGGCTGAAAATTCAATTGCGCCAAACGATCCTATCCCGTCAACAATCCTCACTGATGCTTCTACATCTATGTCCCCATCTACGGCGGACAAATCCATCGCTTCTGCTTCCTCCACCGACACGGTTTCGCCGCTCATCCCATCCCCCGCATTCAGCAACAAACAAGATACGACATGGTGACAACATGCGGTGTGCCACATCAACAAAAACCGGTCAACAAAAAATTCATAAAATGAGTAACACACAACCTGTGGCGCATGGACTCAGTCAAAATTAGATGAAAACTCGTAGCTTCGTTCCACAAATCCATTCGCCTGTCACAGTTCAAATATCGCACTGAGTGAAAATTGGCATTATCAATCATAACTACGAACACGCAACTATATCCCACACCCCCTAAAATAAACCCGTACATATGCCGGATCAAACTAAAATCCATTCAAGTATAGCGACCAACCCCAATTTCAACAAACATTTTAATAAGCAACAATTCAAATTCGTCCGTGTGCCGCCCTAAACGGCAACCACGAAAACCATTTCCGGACCATACGTCCACCAACCTCCCTGAAGAAACACTGAACGGTAACTAACTCAGAGTCATCGACATAAAGTACCTGCGAATCCGGTTGTCCCGTGTATTCTATTGCCTTCTCTTATGGTGAATCACAAGTCGCCCAGATCTCGATTTACGCTTCCGTGCCGCTCAATAGCGCGTTCACCGCCGCCTTGAAGCATCGTCTCCTTCCAAGTGGTCCAAACAAAACTTCACAGTGACCACACCGCATCATAGCCCTCCATATTGATCGACTCTGGTGCTATCCTGTAATTAAAAAATTTCGTCTCCTTCCTCTTTTTTTCTTTTTTTTTTTCAAAATTCACCCTCAACTGCTACTTTACTTATTTGTGAACGAACTTCATATTTTTTCTTAATTTATATCACTACCTAATTCATGAAAAACCAGAAAATATTTTTTTCACCGAAAAAAAAAAACCCTGTAAAACAATCATTTTCTTTTGTTCAAAATCTTATCCTAATATGCCACACGATTGTCAATCTTTTCGCAGTACGCATTTATGTCCCCACCTTGCAACTTCCTACGTCACAATATTTGAAACAAAGTGACACGTTGAAAATTTTGTAAGAAGAAACTTCCCAGTCTTTTCATTAAGCTCGAACCCATATGTTGACCAGTACACTGGTGTTGGATTATACTAAGTTTTAAACCCATTTTATCATCATACATTAAATTATTTTCGGTTCTTTTGAATACTGTACTCTTTGATTTAGGTTTTCATAAAAAAATATAGTTATAAACTACAATCTTAAAAGTATTTAGTCTTGATTTCTATAGTAGTCTCATTTAAATATGAGCCGAAAGTTTCCAAAAATATTTCACTTAAGACTTTGAGTTTTTCTTTAAGAAAATAATAAAATAATTTATTTTATGACTAACAAACTATTATTTGAAATTATTTAAACTAAATTACCATAATATTTAATAGAATTAACGCAAAGAGTAATGCTAGATAAACAAAAAAACAACTAGAACTTGTCTTATTTAGCATTAATTAATTATCGCAACAATTAATGAATGCTAAATAAGGCAAGTTATGACTGTTTTTGGCTGATTTTCTTTGGTTACTAAACATTTTTAAAACGGAAATATATTTTAATACGAAATTGATGACTTCACCAAAATATATTAGGAAATTATCTGAATAAAAGTTCTATGAAGATCAAAATTAAAATTCATTTTTTATTAATTACAAAAATTGATTAAAAACCAAAATTTGATTGTTTTGCATTCTTTTTATATATAGAATTTAGTTAATATATACTTACGGAAACACCGCACTTTTGTTTAAGTGGTGGTGACGTGTTGTGAAGAAAGAGTGCCTTTTGTGGAAGAATGTGGTCTGTTCATGTAATAACTTGAGATCGGATGAGTTACTGTCTATGCAAGTGCTCCCTACTAGAGGAGGTCCTTGGAAGAATATCTGCCAAATAGAATTCAAGGAGCAGTATCTGAGGGATAAGATGATTACAGGTCTGGCTATGAAGGTTGGTGACGGACGAAGGACTCGGTTTTGGGAGGATGTTTGGTTGCATTGTGACTCCTTGAAAGATCGATTTTTCAAGCTCTTCTCTATTTCAAACCAATGTGGGTCGGTTATTGGGGATTGTGGGTTTTGGGATGGGCTAGAGTGGGTTTGGAGCTTCCAATGGAGGCGTGAGCTTTTTCAGTGGGAGGTAGAATTACTGAGTCAGTTACATGAGGTGTTGAGACCTGTGAGGCTAGCGAATGATAGGGAGGATAAAGTCGTGTGAAAATATGATAGACTTGAAATTTTTTCGACTAACTCCTTTGTGCAGGTGCTATAAGAAGGAATGCTATCAGAAGATGTTACCAGTTACAGTTTCACGAAGACCATCTAAAAATGGTTGGCTCCACCAAGAATAGAGCTGTTTGTCTGGTTTGTCCTGATAGGCAGGGTGAATACAAAAGAACGGCTAAGCCGTCTGGAAATTCTTAGCCAGGATGATAAGCAGTGTGTCTTGTGTAATAAGGATGATGAGCACGTCCATCACCTGTTTCTCGGCTGTGATTTTGCTTGGTAGGTGTGGAGTGCATGGATATCTGTGTCTGACCGATTCTGGGTATTCCCGGAGCGAGTGAAGGACCATTTTTTGAGTTGGACAGATGAGCCGAGAAGAAAAGAAGACCGAAAGCAGCGCCTAAGATGCTTCTGTGCGATTGTCTGACACATTTGGATGGAGCGAAATAGGAGGATCTTTCAGAATGCGGGTAAAGGTGTTGACGAGTGGAGAAGTACGCATCCCTAGAATTGTTGATGGCTATGCCAGAGATGACGTGAGGAGGTTGGATCGTTGGGATAGGTTTCTTTGAAAGAAGTCTAGTTTTTAGTTGGTTTGATTCTGTTTGTTCCACCTTAATGTGTTAAGCTCTCTCCTTTAAAAAAAAAACAATTATCTCCATATAAA
>NC_029788.2:1013100-1018831 GCF_000816755.2 Arachis ipaensis | reverse complement strand
CTCTAAGTAAATATAAAAAAATTATCATTCAAACTCTAATTTAACAAACATCAATCTAAACGCACACTATATCATTTAAGTTATAATTTATTACAAAATTATTTAACGTTTTTCAACTAACAACTTCACCCATGGATGTATCACTTTTTAAACTCAAATTGACCACGCTAGCTCCTGCGTCCTGAGACCTCAGCTAAGGTATTATTATTATAATATAATAGGACTATAGGTGCTATACTGCTATGCCGTGAACATTTTCTTCTTGCTTGGCTCACACAAACACCATAACATATAGCGGTTCATGATTTGTTCCGTGTAATAACAGCAAAGACCGTTATGGGAAACGCATGTGGAAGTGCCAAACCCGTTGCTCATGTCTCTTCTTCTAACTTTTCCGGTAATTTCTTTCTTCTTTGCTTCTTTCGCTGCCTTCGTTTGAGTTATTGCTTATAAGCTGTTCCGTTCCTGAGTGAGTGCACTTCTTTCCTCACAACAATGCCCAAATTGAAGGTTCTGAGGCTGCTTTTCAATTCAGGTTGCAAAGAATCTCCAACAATAACAGCTTTTTACTCTTCTGTCTATCTATTCAACATTCAGAAAACACTCTAATCAAATCAAAGTCACCTAGAAACTACACAACTGTTGCAGCCCCAAAACCTCTTGGTTACAGATTTTAGATTTAAGTTAGATACTAGACTTTGATTCATGTTTTGTTGCATTTTATAGAAGAGGAATGTTAGAGGCCATCAGAATTTATTGTTTTTTGCCATCAATTAGCGATCAATATTTAAAAGTACGGGATAAAGTATTTTGTTGGATAATTAGACTAAAAGAATTGAGTTGATGGATAAGTGATGGATAAAAATAATAGATTTTGATGGTCTTCTGGCATTCTCTTTGTAGAAATTGACTTGAAGAAGGTAGATGTTGATCTTTGTTTCTAAATTTGTGTCTGATTTTGTAACAGGAAGTAAGAAGCCTGTAAGTAAAACGAATAGGAGTCCAAACTCTAACATGCGAAAAGGCGATTCGAAAATATCCGAATCAAATGCTGGAAAATTGATCTCCACTAACCTTAAGTCCTTCAGCTTCAATGATCTAAAGGAGGCCACTAAGAACTTCCGGCGAGAAAATTTAATTGGAGAGGGAGGGTTCGGGCGTGTGTTCAAGGGATGGATTGATGGGAACAACTATGCTCCAACGAAACCGGGGAGTGGGATTGTAGTGGCCATTAAGAGTCTTAAGCCAGAAAGCTTTCAAGGTCACAAGGAATGGCTTGTATGTACAATAAGGACCTTAAATTATAGCTTATATTTTCCTTTTAACTCATTGATCTTGCTTCAGATTCGATTTCATTGATTTGCATCCTTTTGTTGACAGGCAGAAGTCAATTATCTCGGGCAGCTTCACCATGAAAATCTGGTGAAACTTATTGGTTATTGCTTGGAGGGTAAAAACAGACTTCTTGTTTATGAGTTTATGCAGAAAGGAAGCTTGGAGAATCATTTATTCAAAAGTAAGTGCCATTTCATCCTGTTATTTGGCCTTTCTGTTGGTCCCCTTTCTGCTTCCCTAAATGCAGAGAATATGCCAATGTCAAATGTGAATGATTTATATCAAATGATTTGTAAACAACTGTGTTGTTTGATCTATACAGTGGTGGAAGATGGCTCAATCCTTTGTTCTGTGAGTTTTTTTTTGGGGGTACATGCGCTGGAAAAACAGGTTTTCTAGAGGTCTAGTAGAAAAATCCTTTTTTCTATGAGTTCTATTTTCGCATCTTTTTTGTGTTTCCGCCGTCTCTTTTCTTTCGTATTTCATATTCGTTCATAGTTTCTTATCACATGACTAATGGAATAAGAACATTAAAGCTTGTATATAGTTGTTGAATATAAAAGACATAGGATAATAATTAACTGTCACTTGATCAATATATCAGGCATGTTCTGTTACCAAAAGGATCATTTTTAGGCAGTAGATACCAGGACAAATCTTCAAAAGAATGATCTTAAACTTTGGTGGAAACTTGGATTTCACGCTTGTTTCTGAAAAACAGTCCAGAAAAATGTTGTTTTCGGAAGTAGTTATAGTCTTTATGAAATCATGTTCAAACGGTGATTTATTGATCCCTTGGACAACAGAAAGAAAATTTTCCATATTTTTATCTCCTTTATTTCCACTATATTTTCTAATTCCATCTCTCAGTTGTCTTTGCTTGTCTGAATAAAGCATAACAATGTCCTTATTTCTAATGAAGCAAAAAATGCTATAATCTGCTTCATCATGTTTGTAGCATAATTACTTCGAGCTAAGCCGTAATTTCTGTTTTTCCATATATCATAGTAACTTAAATTCTGTCTTTTATATCTGCAGAAGGTGTTCAACCTATACCCTGGGCCACGCGGATCAATATTGCAGTTGGTGTTGCAAGAGGATTATCATTTTTACATTCCCTGGATGCAAATGTCATATTTCGTGATTTAAAGGCTTCCAATATCCTACTTGATTCAGTAAGGAACATTAATAGTTGGTTCACTTGATATATAAAGAGTAAAGACTACATATTCTGATTTACTTTTATGTTTCCATTCTAAAAGGGTAGCCTGGTATTTCTGTAGGATTTTAATGCAAAACTTTCGGATTTTGGCTTGGCAAGAGATGGTCCTACTGGAGATAACACTCATGTTTCAACCAGAGTTATTGGAACTCAAGGGTATGCTGCACCTGAGTATGTTGCTACAGGTATCGTTTCTAACAGAATATCGTTGTTGATTAGCTGATATCTATTGTTAGTGTAAAAAAGCATTAAAAAATGTTTGGGAGACAATAGCAAATGAACCCAAAGCTACCCTATTTTGCATTTTTTAATTACCGCTGGAATAATTGGATAATATTAGATGTAAGAAGTGTATATGATGGATGTTATAGGTATGATATTATGGATGTTAAGTTAAATAAGATAACTGAGTTATTGTCTCCCTAGCATTAGGTATTATTTTGTCATCCATAATGAGCTATCATATTTATTGAGTTTGACAACACGAGATGTCAAACCTCTTTTCATATTCTTACTTCATTTTTAACTGCAATTGAGAAAACACATTTTTTAATGTAGTCTTTGACTTTTGAATACCCAAGTTGCAATGCTTTCCTCATTTGTGGACTTGATTAAAATTGATTCTGGTGTAACTTTGTTATTTTGTTTTGATTTTTGACTGACTTATTTTACTTCAACTTTTTGTTTGAAAATGATATGTGAACTTCAAGAAACAGAACTATAAGACATCATTGATTTAGTATTCCATAATTCTGCTATGCAACTTATCAAAATTATCATAAGTACACCAAGGTCAGGTGTCTGGCCATGTTCTTGCTCAAGATTCCAAACTCCAGAGTTAGGAACTCTTTTCTTTTTGGCCATAAAATGCCAGAGTTCGATAATAACTCCTGCTCAACCACTTACATATTCAATGACCACTAATCACTAAATTTTCAGAGTATCCAATCAAAGCAGGCAATAGTTCTTGTGTTACTTTTTTCCTTTAATTGGAAGCCATATCATAGTTTCTGAGTTCTCATATAACTTTATCGATCCTTCGCCTCGTTCTAAGTCAGCTTTTCATTAAACAGGTCATTTGACCCCAAGAAGCGATGTGTACAGCTTTGGCGTTGTCTTGTTAGAGTTATTAACAGGGAGGCGTGCACTAGAAGATGATAGGCCTGGATTTTCAGAAGAAACTCTTGTGGATTGGGCGAGGCCCTTCCTGAGTGATAACCGAAGAGTACTGAGAATCATGGATACTCGGTTGGGTGGTCAATACTCCAAGAAAGGAGCACAAGCTATGGCATCACTCGCCTTGCAATGCCTAAACACTGATCCAAAACTTAGACCACCCATGGTAGATGCTCTTGCAACACTAGAAGGACTCAATTCGTCGAATTCAATGCCGAGGACGCCACGATTAGGTACAGAGAGTAATTCAGCCAACCACTCTGGTTATTCGCACAGGTGAAAAACCGAAATACAAAACTTCGGATCAGCATCTTGTTTTGTCTTGTTTTGTTTTCTCTTTTTGTCTCCATGAATGCTTCAGCATCCCTATATGTGTTTCAGTTTGAGGCTTGAGTTCCGAGAGTAGGAAGAACAATAGAATACAGTTAGATTGTAAGTTTTTTGAGATGGGTTATGTGAACAGTGAAGTATACAGAAGCTGCAAAATCAAAACATAGCATATTTTTTTTCTTTTCTTTTTATAAGGTAACGAAATAGCTCTATGTATAAGTTCTGTGAATACTGTTTTTCTTCATCTATGTGCTATTGTCCAGAAAGTTTGGCCTATTATTAAATTTGATTTGAGGACGCTGAAATCATTTATACAAGAAGATAAGAGCTCCAAGCACAATAACAGAACTCTTCTAACATAACAACAGCTAACTAACTAACATCACTAACAGTGTAACTAACTATTGAATTAATGATGCCCTATAACATGGTAGTATGGTACTGGTCAATTTGTTTATATCGCTCATTTAATGTACACAAACACTGAACAGGTTATAACATAGTATGATTTACCTTTTTTTTCTTTGGGTCGGATGGATTGGACAGTTTTCAATTTTAGGCATCAAACACACATTTAATGGTTCTATCTACTATTTGGTTACTGCTAAGATTCAAATCGAAGTGTAATATACTAAGAGGTAACATATTTAACTACTCAATCAGTGTATGCTTTGGCCGATGGGTTAGCCTTTAAGTATGGCCTTGTATAGCCTCTATTGAAGAGCAAATAATCGTTTCAACAACCCATGATTGAAAGAGCCCTTAAGATATCCAAGAAGGTAATGATGAAGAACATGCAAAATGAGAAAGTCCAAGGTTGAAAATAAAAGGCTCAATAAGGGAAATTGATTCTCTCAATTTTTTTGAACACTTGAGGGAATAAAGTGTGATCTCTCACTATTAATTTTATGAGTCTCGCTAGGGACACAATGGCTTATTTGTACAATGTGTACAATCGGCTATATAAATTACAAAATGAACATCTTCCATACTATCTGAATAACCATCTGAGTACTAGGGATAATAAACATCTTCCCAAAAGCTTAAACTGATTTTTAGATTCACCAAGGATCAAACTCTTGACCTTTCGGATCTAAAGCTCTAATACCATGTCATGATACCACTCATCCCAAAAGTTTCAGCTGATGGAAAAATGTAACACTAATGATTATATCTCTAATACTCCCTAAACCTCCATTGTACACATTGTACAAATATTTCATTGACTCCTCGTACTTTCCCTAATTTTATAAGTGGGATAAAAAATAAATATAAAAGAGAAAGAGCAATGAAGGGTTAAATTAAACAATTGACACTATCCAGTCTTTTCTCCACTAGAGAGGATCTGTTCTCTCAATAGGTTGCCTACAAAGCCAATGGTTGTACCAAAGTCCAAATATGGTTGAAAAGGGTTATCTACTCATAAATATATATATATAGAGAGAGAGAGAGAACCACATCCAGTCACATTTAATTTAGAGTAAAACATCATCTCGATCCTGATAATTGTACGAAATCACATCCCATTTTAACCCTTATTTATCACTTCTGTCGAACATTTTGATAAGATTAGATAATTATTTAAGAATATATATAAGAAAACAACATTTAATCTTGTTAAAAATAAAGAAAGAATAATTACAAATATTTTTTTTATTATCTTAGAGA
>NC_029788.2:1008278-1013044 GCF_000816755.2 Arachis ipaensis | reverse complement strand
TAATAAATTTATTAAGAATTTAATATATGCATGTATATCGCTGTATATTTCTAATTTTTTTTAATTACATGTAAATAATTTGAAGGGCAAATTACTTATATAAACCATAAATAAAAAAAATTAGGTGTATTCTCCAAATTGTAAAAGGTTACGTCAATGTCTCAAGTCTTATTTTTATGTAAATCAAATTGAATAAATTCGATTTAGGACACGATTTGATACTAATTGATTGCTCCTATGGTAAATCGAAGCCAATGGTTTTGATTTGATGGTTTTCATTTACATGCAACATGATTTTATGCTAAATCGAACTCAATGGCTTCGATTTAGTTGCAATGCAGCTATATAAGTCGAAGCAATGTATAGACTAGTTTGATAAAATTTTTATTTTAAAAATGATTTATTAAATTAGTTTTTAAAAGATAATTTTTAAATAAACTTTTAGTATTTATTTTTGATAAATTAAACTAAAAATTATTATATTTAATAAACACAACTAATGGTTTCGAATTAAATCATCATACTAAATCGAAACTGTTGGCTTCAATTTACCATGGCATCTGTTCACGTGTATAAATCGAATGTAATAGATTCGATTTCCTAACATTTTCCTCTTCATTTGCCATCAAATATTCTCCTCCTACTTCTAAGGCACCATCCAAACTCAAATTAAATTTACATTTTAAAGAAAAATTAAATTAACAAAATTTAAAATTCAAAACTTATGAAATAAAAAAATTAAAATTCAAAACCTAATAATAATCATAATAAGCTCAAACATTTTGTACTGCAAAAAAAAAAAAAGCTCAAACAAATTAAAGTACTTCCATAAATAAATTATTTCTTTCTCTCTTGTTACTTTTCTTCTATGTGTAAGCTCATACTCTATCTTCTGTCTCTATGTGTGGATCTACACTTGACTCTCTCTTTCTTTATTCAATGATTAAAAATTAAAAAAAAAATAAAGAAAAAGAAAAACACCGGCAATTTCAAGGTCATTCCTCGTATCAATTTTCTTCTAGGTTTCTCTTTTTTTTTTTTTTTCTCCTTTTTCAGCATTGTGATTCCAAATCTTCTTAATTATCCTATGGCTCTCGGATTAAAAATGAGTCCTTTTTCTTAATGGTTTATTGGTTATTCTTACCTTAAAATCTCATAGTAGCTAAGTGATGAGTGAATGTTAATTTGTGCTGGTTATAGATATTGCGGTTCTTTTGTTGATGAGTGAATGTCAATTTTTTGGAGTTCAATTCAGGTGAATCCTCTTGTTGAAACAATTTTGGTTATTTGATCCTTAACATTCAATTTTTTTTTTAATTTATTGAAGTAACGGACTCTTTATTAGATCTTACATGCTCCAGATCATTAATTAACGATGGATTTTCCAAAATTGTGAAAGTAATAATTGCATCTTCAGCTTTTCATGATTGCAGACCTGAGTAATCATCTTACTCAATTTTTTTTGTTTAGATTAATGAATATCAGAAATTTGATTTTGAGTTGCAATCTATCGAATTTGAATCTTTTAAATTTTGAATTTTTATTTTAGAATATAAGATGTGATTTCTTACTTTTGAATAATTTTTTTCTCATATTTTCCCTAAATTTCACTTATGAAATATCCTAATTTCACTTATGAAATAAACAGTGAAAGATCGTAATTTTTTTAAGATCAAAATTCCAGATTCTCTACTTCTTTACTGACTTAATTGTGGGTAAAACACTTGTACTTTTTTGTAGGCACATTGAGAGCCATGAGTAGCATGACGAACATGGGTGATGGTCGAAAAGTACCCAAAAGTCGTCGGTCACCATCATCAGTTGAGGAGCCTACGACGGAAGGAGAAGGTCATTTCAAGAAAGGCCCTTGGACATCAATAGAGGATGCAATTTTAGTAGACTACGTTACGAAGCATGGAGAGGGGAATTGGAACGCTGTTCAAAGGAATTCGGGACTTGCTCGATGCGGTAAAAGCTGTCGATTACGATGGGCAAATCATTTGAGACCAGATTTGAAAAAGGGAGCATTCACCGAAGAAGAAGAGCGCCGGATCATTGAGCTTCATGCTAAGATGGGAAACAAATGGGCACGGATGGCTGCAGAGGTTTGTAATCTAAAAAAATACTTGTTGATGAAATGAAATGTGTTATATATCCCAAGTTTTGTTCTTAATATATGTTAAGAGGAGAGCTAGGGGCACTAACTTTTGTGATTTGTAGCTATCAAATAGTCATCAATGATGATTTTAATAGTGTGAGATTTCATCTAATGGTTCACTTTTCTTTGCTGGTTACATGTTGGCCAGAATTTAATAAAGTTGCTGGCCCTAGACTTTTCCCATGTGTTAATCTAAATATCTGACATCAAAATAACACAAAGCCGAGTTGTAAATCCATATGTTGTGTTTGATCTTAACATTCATATCATGCAACTACTGTTGCATTTAGTTTTTGTTTCATTTTAATAAAAATGTTGTGTGTAAAGTACATTTTTAAGCTGAATTCTCATGAACCAATACTAAATTTACATAGAGAAGAGAACAAGAAAACTAAGGTTTGAATATATTTTCTAGCTTTATGATAATAATTTACTATTTTAATTTTAGTGCCTTTAATCCTAGCTTTCTTGTTTTCCTTTTAGCTTTACTTTTCTAGCTTTTAATCCTTCTATTTTCAATATTATGTTTTCTTCTTTGCTATTCGATGTTTGTGAATATTTTGAAATATATATGTAGTCTTTTCGAATAATGAATATATGTTGTTGATGTTTATAAATATTCTAAAAATATTGCTTTGGTCTATATATTTGTATTATATAAACCAATAAAATTTAGAGTGAATACTCCATCCGATCCCTGACAATTACCTCGAAAGGACAATGAGACTCCCAAGATAATTGTTTTTTGTCAAGAATCTCGTCTTTCGAGATAATTGTCAGCGACTGTTTTGAGTTTTTTTCTAAAATTTATTATTTTTTATTATTTAATTAACAAAAAGATTTGTTTCAGCTGCCTGGGCGTACGGACAATGAGATAAAGAACTATTGGAACACAAGAATTAAAAGAATGCAGCGGTCTGGTTTACCAATCTACCCTCCTGACATATGCTTGCGGGTGATGCATGGAAATCAAGAAAGTCAAAATGTTGGCAGGTTGACAGACGGAGTCAACCAGCATGACGATCTTTCACAAACAGACACGTTGAATATACCGGAGTTAGATTTCAAACATGTTAAGATCCCCGAGGATCCATCAATTTTTGACATGCCTGAAAACAGCATGTTTGAACAGAGTTCAGATTCATCCTATGGTTACAACATGTTTCCTATCATGCATCCTGCGAAGCGCCTTCGGGAATCAGCAGAAATAATGCAGTATGCACCGGTATATGAAGAAGATTACATGTCTGATGAAATTACCAACCAGTTTCATGGCGATCCCTTAAATGGCAATACTTGTTGTTCTTCTTCATCTTCTATGCCTCTATCCGGAGGCATGAAGTTGGAGCTCCCTTCACTCCAATACTTAGAGACTCAACAAGGCATTTGGGACACACCTGCTTCCCCACTTCCTTCACTTGAGTCTGTTGATACCTTGAGCAGCGGTTTGTTGGAACCAATAATGTATCAGTCAACAAAGCATTTTCAAGTGCAAGAAACACCAGATGAAGCAGTCAAGTGTAAGCCGGAATGGGATGAATCAGGGGAGCCGTATTCCCCCTTGGCTCAATCTTCTGCTTCCGTTCTAACCATGTGCTCACCGGACGGACCTCAATGGGTTGAAACTATTCAGGGTTAGTTCGCATAGAGTAAAGTATATTTTTTGTCTTTAAGGTTTGCGATATTTTTCAAGAGGTGAAAACTCAGGTGCAGATATTTTTACATGAAGTTGATAACCGAAAGTTGTTAGATGATTTAACAAATTTGACTAAATTGTTATCTAACGACAGACAGTCGCATCTGAGTTTTTACCTTTTTAAAAATATCTTTAACGTTTAATTTCATGCAATTTTGTCCCAAATGTTTTTAATTTGTGTCAAAACTATCCTTAAAAATTTTTAATTTTGTTCCTAAAGTTTTATATGAAATTAAAGTTCATTGGTAATTTGGTGGAACTCAGGTGCAGTCGAACTCAGGTGCAGTCGACTTCACGTGAAATCGATTTCACCTGAGTTTTCACCTGGTAATTTTGACACATATTGAAAACATTAAAGAAGAAATTGAATAAAACTAAACGTTAAGGATATTTTAAAAAAAATCGAAAATGCTGAGAACAAAAAACATACTTTACCTTAGCATATATCATTATTTATTAGTCAAACCCTTTTAATTGTGTTTGTCAACATGGACTATCTGTATATGCACTTATTTAATGAATAAATTATGTTCTTGTTTTGGCAGATCATAATATAAAGCACGAACTAGGCACAGAGTTCCCAACTTACTGTTCTGGGAAGGATGAAAAAAACATGAATCAAATACACGTGACAAGGCCCGATGCTTTACTTGACTTGGCTTGGTTTGAGAATAGCGTCGTCAATTGCGACGGCGATAAGTCTTTTAGAAAAGATGCCTTCAACACATTTTTTGGTTAGCACTAGCATATATATATATATATATATAGATAAATCGTAAAAGATTGCTTTGTTAATAGTTTGAAGACTATGTTAATTCTCTTTATTCAGTGGCACCCTAGCAATCATTTATTTGAGGATAAAGAGTTTTTAAGGAATGTTAGATATTTTTGTTTCTTTCAATATCAAAGTTG
>NC_029788.2:989589-1008215 GCF_000816755.2 Arachis ipaensis | reverse complement strand
TCTAACTAACTCAAACAAGTGCAATGCACTGTCTTCCCATGTCACTTAATAAAGACATGTTTAAAGTCTTTACTGAAATTATTAGAGAATGCTTGAGAATGGATTGAATTAGACTCTTGAGAACAACCGAAGATTATAATAATTAGTTCTCGTTTTATAAACACTTACTTTTTGAAGTGGCAAAACAAACTTTAAAATATTGTATACGAAAGAGATGAATTCAGAAGATAATACATAACGATGTCTACTAATTCGGTTAAAATTTGTTTATATCTAGTTTTTAATATTTGGTGAAATTTATACTATAATAAAAAAGGTGAATTCTATCGTCCCTTTATAAAGTAATATGTAATTTATCGTGTGTAATGTGTCACTTTTTAATTGGTTATTAGGCCATGGTTAGACTATTTTATAATTAAATTAGTTTTTAAAATGGGTAATTATGCAATTTTTTAAAGTATTAAAAATTGAAACATGACTTTTTCCCAAATCATTTTCAGAAGATGTATCCTAATCCTCTGTCCAAGCACCGGTGATGACGAGGACGAGGACGGGACGACGAGAGACGCGCCGGAGTAAGGAGACACGACGACGCAGAGCAGGGGAGCCACAGACGCCACGACGCAGTGTTGGAGACGCATCGAAGCTAGCGAGACGAATCAGAGGAGCCGGCGATCGTGACTTTTGGACTCTGGAGTTCGGCCGTTAGATGGTGAGGAAGAGTTGCTGAGTGACATTGAGAGAGAATGAGGAAGAAGAATTTAGGATTAGGGTCACCGTTAACTTGATTTGTAAAATAAAAAAAACCAGTTTCTAATCTTTTAATAAATTATACATTTATCCCTTTTAAAATAGGAGGTAATTTATATGTTATTTTAGGAAGTGTTAGGTAGAATTCACCTAATAAAAAATGTGTTGTAAGATATTATTTTCACAAGTATTTTTAAATTAATCAATTAAGATATATCTAAAAATCTTAGATATTCTTTTTTCAAATTTTTTCGATCTAAACAATGAATTAAATCATAAAAAAATCTAAAATCTATATAACTTTTACCGGACAAATTTATTGTCAAATCTGATGATAATTCAACATTTTTTCTTGTAGTGGATGGTCCATTTTATTAATCTTTATGGCTAGGAGAAGATTATCTTGTCTTCAATAGTAATTCAAAATTTTGCAACCTAAGACTGAAAATAAAGAAAAATATATTATAATATAAAAGATGACAAAATATTTTGTTAAAGATCTTTATTCATGAGTGTCAACAATAACATAATCCTTGAATAACAAAGAAGCCCTAAAACAAGTATTGGCAACCATACAAGCTTTCTTGTAAGTATTTAATAATTACAAAAAATCATTTTAACAAAGTTCGTAGACCTATATTGTAAGATTCCAAAAGAAAATCAATGAAAAATTGATTAAAAAAATAGAATATATAATATTTACTCCATTATTTATAGTTATAGAAAAGTCATTTGACACTTTTTCATTCATACAATAATTAATGAAGTAAGTCACTTGGACTTTTAATAACAAAATTTTTGCTTTACATTTTTGTAATTCTACTTCCATGAGTGAACCTTAACCATTTCTAAGTTCCTCAAAAACTACTAGAAGTCGATTTCGTTATTTAGGATGGACAAACATTGGGCTGCATTTGTTTATAGAAGATGGGACATTGAATTAGGGACACAGAAACACACAGAATCGTGTTTGACACATGAATAGAGACATTGTGTCTAAAGACGTATTTTGTATCCATTCAGAAAGGACACAAAGATACTAACAAGGGACACAATTTATTTTTTCTTTTATTATTTTTGTTAATTTTTTATAATTATATTTTTTTCTCAAATTTTTTGAATGAAAAAAATGAGATTAAATTAGATTTTCATCATTTGTTCTATTTTATCACCAAACAAAATACAAAAATACTAAATTCTGTGTCTCTATCCTCTTTATGTCTTGTTTTTAGTGTCTTATCTTATCATATTGTCAGAAACAAAACAAACATAGCCTAAATGTCATATCTCTAAATGACGATTTGGGCATTCCTTTTCCAAATAATTTGACAATGGCATCATCATTAGAAGAACCTTATCAGCTTGGAGCAAAGCTAATTGTTCCTATGTTGAAAATTGAGAAAGACATTATCATTAGAATAACTCCAATCATTGTTAACAAATAGAAAAAGAATTTATGAAAGTGCTTACATTTTTCTCTCTAGCCTTATCATTTACAAAAGATCTATCCTTCTTGTGGCTACCTAGATACATCTCAACTCTACTGAAAGTTCATCTGTTTGCAGTTTCCAATGATTTATCAGCACGGAGTTATTGTTAGTATTGCAAGTGTGAGGAGTGTTGAAAGTTAGTCCAACATCAAAGAAAGCACGGAAGAGTGAGGAGTTTATAAGATAAGAGACCCATTAACTTACTATCTTAAGGTTTTGAGTTTGATATGGTGTCTTCTCATCTTAAGTTCTCTCACTTGATTCCTCTCCGAATTCTCCCAAATGGTCAAGAGCTCCCCACGGTGGCCCCAACAGTTAATATAGTAATAAATATTAATTCAGAAAATATCAATGAAATGAATATCAACAATTACATACAACTCATGTTTCTTTCTAGCAATGGTCATGGATCTCAATGTATGAGGAACTAGATCCATCGCCAAAATGATCATAAAATTCTGAATCGAAACCAAAGCAAAGGTCCTTTACTTGTGATGGTTCTGGACTCCCATTGGTTAAGAAAGAATGAAAAGTTTACTGTGTATTGAACCAATAACATTTGGTGCATCCTGTATCATTATGTATAACTAATTTATAGTTGTATTTGTTTTCTTAATGGTAAATGCATTTGTTAAATAATGTAAGATTATTAGATTTTTCATAATTGTAGTAGTTTCTCTGACTTAATAAACATATTAATCTTCAAAGGCAAAAATTTTGGTAACAGTTTTTACTAATAAATTTTAGAAGCGGATGAAGTTACACATAACCAAGAAAAATAATAAACAAAAAGAAAGATTGTTGACATTTTCTTAGCATAGTTATTTTGTACTTTCATGGCACACTAAAAAAATAAAACAAAAAAAACATCCAAATTCAAAATTAAAATGTTGAACACCATGCATAACTGGTCCCCTTTTTGCAAATTGGAAAAGTTAGAGTGGAAGTGTCTAAGCAATTAAATAGGTAAAGAGTGGAAACTTCAAGTAACTCTTTTACTGTCTTTTAGTCTTACATCGGGTAGAAGAGTAAGGCATTTTACATTTATAAAGTAGATTATACGTAAAAGAAACGTGTATGCGAAAAGGAGAGATGGTTGCCATCTCCTTTGATTGGACTTTTCTGTTATACACACTCCGTTAAGGCCTCTGTTACTCATAATCATCTTTATTTTTGTAAATTGTTACAAACAAGGATGAAGGTATCTCTCCATTGAAGCCATTCTTGTGCCCATCTAGAAACCGAATGTTAGGCAAATCACCAATGAACTTCCACAATGTGTGAAGATCAGCATAATCATCTGGGATGTTACCCTTGAAACGGTTCCCAAACAATGTCAATGTCCTCAACCTCTTCAAACCAGACAATGCTGGAGACAACACCCCAGCCAAGCTAGTGTCATGACAAAAAACATAAAAGTAGTTAACTTAATAATTAAATTTCAGTATTTACTTTTAGCAAACTTTTCTTAAAAACTGGAAAATCCTGCATTAGTATTTGCTTGCTTCCAACAACATATGGTTTATATAACTAGCTCAAAAGTCGCACATAAGATTTACCTCTCTATCGAAATAACATTTCTATATGACATAACATGAAGAGAATTTGATCTTGTAACTTCTCTAATTGTGTGTGTGGTTGGAGGAATTATAAATAATTCCTAGAAATTTTAAGATGGAAATATTATATTCTCATATTTGGTTCAAAGTTTGAAAAGCTATTCTTGAGTAAGTTTGATTCCAGGAAATCAAAATATCATCATTTCAATTCCCACCTTTTCCTTAGGTATCTTTGATTCCCATGGGAATAGAATCTTTGTAATAAAGTAATACTTCAACCATGCACACCTTATATGGGAAACTTAAAGGCTTGAAGCCTTGTCACATTGTTGAGTGCCGCATCTTTCAAAAGTGTCTGAAATCAAACACCTCTTTTCTTGGACCTTTTTATTTAGGTTGGGAGTCCCAAGTATTTGGAATGATGGTTAGTTGACACATTTTAGCTGAATGAGATTTCTGACTTGTCCAAATTAATTCGTTCACCATCACTAATTCAATCTTCGAAAGTAACGCCAACATCATTTTCGATTGAATGATCTCGTTTCATGAATCTCAGGTACAATCCTTGACTGTGCCAGCTGTAGCAGCGATCTTCATTCAGCTGGATCTTCATCTCTCACTCCCTCTGATGCCGTCTTGGATATCTTCATTGCCGTTTTAAAAAAGAGCTTTGTTTTTTTGAAGCTTTCTTTAAAACGACGTCGTTTGGGCTTATTAATTATTATTTGTTTCCCCGTTTATCCGCTTTTAATGAAGCAACCCCACAAGTCACAAACAAACCCTTGCTTTGAACAGAGTCTAAAACGGCTCTCCAAACCTCTGCTCTGCGGCCTCCCGCCGTTGAACCAGATCACCCTACAGCCGACGACCTAGATGTAATAACGTCAACAACCGCCGTAACTCTCTACACCCCTCTGTTGGCCAAGGTTAGCTTTCTTCCCGTTTTTCCCTTTCTTAATTTCTCTTTCTTCATTTCTTCAATCACTCTTGCTTGCTGTTCTATTTTTCTTCTTGCTACTCTTAGGGTTTGTATGTTCCTTTTTTTAATGTGTTTTTAGTTTTTTTTTTCTTTCTGAATTTGATTTTTTGGAAATGTGAACTGTAAATTAGTACAGAAATTTGTCATCTTTTTTAGATTATTTATTAGGATGTTTTCAGAAGGACCAGGTTCTAACAGTAGTAGTGGTAGTAGGGGGTGGCTCCTAAGAATATTCAATTTATAGATGAGAAATACTGGTAGACCATCAGAATTTATTGTTTTTTTTTTTTTTGTCATTAATTAGTCATCAATATTTAAAAGTGTGGGCTAAGGTATGTTGTTAGATAATTAGACTAAAGGAATTGAATTCATGGCTAAAAGTGGTGATAAAAAACAATAAATTCTGAATGTCTCCTGGCATTTCTGTTTATAAATAGCAGCAGCAATAGAAACCAAAAGAACTATGTTATAAAACAGAATATTAGAATTGGTTCTTACAGTTACCTCCAAGCCAATGCAGAATGTAGGAAAGCAATTGATTTTGACAAAAATGGTGATTTATGTCTATAAATAAACCCAAACTTGTGTAGTTTTAAAGTTCTGTGGTGATTGTTCTTGTCATATAAATTATAAACAAACTTCATCTGAGGTAGCATCTAACTTGTTCTGCTTCATCTGATAGCTGTACAGCATTCTGTTTTGCATTGATATTCCTGAATCCGGTTAACCTATGCATTTCTTGCTACAGTATCCATAGTTCCATACAGCATTGTATTTGTGGTTTCTGCAAAATGGTAATGATTCATTGTCCTTCAGGCAATTCATAGACATCTGACATGAAAAGCTAGTGATGTTCTAGTATTAGTTATTTTACAACTGCAGTAATTTGTTATTTTGCATACAATTTAGTGCAATTTTATGTCAACATTTGAGAGCTTTTGTCATACTTATCGAATTGGGGCGATAACCTTATAATAGAGATAAATTCACCAACTTGCGCTTTTGTAGTGTTTCAACTTTTTCTGTTTGGTTTGTTTTTTCATTCTAAGTGAAAAATAAATAATAATGGACTTTGTTGCAGCTTTTGCCATGTACCTGGGCAAAATTGTTGTACTGTTTTTTGGAGTTTGTTAGTTAGCTTTATAGTTGTAATTTGTAAAGAAAACTTGCTTTTTTTGAGTATAAAATCAGTTTAGTGTGGATAACACTAGTTTTAGAATGGATTAAAAGGGTAAAACTTGTTTTAAAAAGTGAAAAAAAATATATTTTAAAATTTTTTTTACTTATTATCAAACAGGTTATCTTTAAACCAATTTGGATTAATAATCTAAACCCAACTTTTGGTTACCTTAAATCGGATTTGGATTTGCAAAAAAGCTTAACTATGTCTATGTAGACCTGTATTGTCGTACCCATGAGAATTGTAATCAAATACCAGTTCATTTAGGATAGTGACTATTTGAGAAATCAAAGAACAGTGTGAACAGTAAATAAAAAAAAAAGATGAGATGCAACTTTAGAAGGATGAGAAAGTCATAATGTTATATAAAAAAAAGATGGATGCATGATATTTAGATTTGATTTGGTAAAGTTTTTATTTTTCAAAAGTTATCTTTTAAAAGATAACTTTTAAGATAACTTTTTTAAAAATTGTAGTATCTATATTTGGTAAATTAAATTAAAAATGGTTTTTAATAAGCACAAGCAACAATAATTGTGTTTGGTAAAATAGCTTTTGAAATTTAAAAATATTATAATAGATATTAATATAAGAATTAAATTTGGATATTAATTAATGTAAGAAGTTATATTAGATTTTTTAATTTTAATAAACACAAGCAAACTTTGAAAAACTCTTCTTTAGGTGCATTTAAAAGCACTCAAGGTGTTTCTGCTCTTAAAAAACTTTACCAATCAAGCCTTATTGTATTCCCTGTTGTGAAAACCACATTTTTTGTTTGTTTGAAAATAAATAACTAATGATATCACAGATAAAGTTGTAATTATGAACCATCTTCAAAATCTTTGAAATTTCAAATAACTTATCTTTAAAAAATAATTCAAAATTAAAAGACAACTTCTCTAATTTCAAAACTCTTAATTTATTTTATTTTAAAATTTTCCTACTTATCTTTTGAAGCAGTCGCAATATCTCATATAAAGCTAAGCTAGTGATCCCTTGTTGACTTTCATTCTCAGTCATTCTTTCCAGTTAAGTACAACAGAGCGTTCGCTTTTCTTCTCTGCCTGAAATAAAGGTTGTCTTTCTTTGCTTCTACACCAACATATTCATGCATAATGAGATATATAATTGTCAATAAACAGTGATTTCTCTGCTTCAAATCTTACATTTTCCATGCTATTTTACTTGGATTTTCTAAAATCGTTGGAAAAATAATTGTTTCACTTTTTGGGGTGATTATAGGATGTAAAAGGGTAACCTAATCTTACTCATCATCTTTGTTTGCTTTAAGCAATAAGCAGATATCTTTTACTTTTGTATTCCTATTGTGCTGGCTATTCTGACAAAAATAAATATTTTTTTTTCTTTGGTTTTTAACTTGTCAGATATTTTTGTAGGTATATTGAGAGCCATGAGTACCATGACGAATAAGTGTGATGGTCGGAAAGTCTCCAAGGTTCGCCGCTCATCCTCATCGGTTGAAGAGGATAGTGGTGAAAGTAACATTGGAGGAGAAGGTCATTTAAAGAAAGGTCCTTGGACCTCAGCAGAGGATGCAATTTTAGTAGATTATGTCAAGAAGAATGGAGAAGGGAATTGGAATGCAGTTCAAAGGCATTCAGGACTTGCCAGATGCGGAAAAAGTTGTCGTTTACGGTGGGCAAATCATTTGAGACCAGATTTAAGAAAGGGCGCATTCACCGAAGAAGAAGAGCGCCGGATCATTGAGCTTCATGCTAAGATGGGAAACAAATGGGCACGGATGGCTGCAGAGGTTTGTAGTAACATCCCTTTGTGTGTTTTGTTATATTATTTATGCACATATTGTTTGCATTTGTTGCATTTGTTGCATTTGCTTTGTTACATGAAAACAACAAGGGTGCTAAAGATAAATTTCAATGTTGCATTAATAAAATATAATAGTTATTTTGAGATTCCTTGAATGTTTCTTAGGGTAGATACACTAAGGCCAATTTGGATAAATAACTTGAATAAGTTCTTTTGGAAGAACAGCTTAAAAGTACAAGGACTTTTATTAATAGCAGCTTATAAATTTTGTGTTTAGATTTTTAGTTATAGAAGTACTTATTTTAAAGTTGTAGCATTTGGATAAATAATTCAAAAAATACAATTTTTTAACTCAAGAAAATGGATATTAAAATAATGATGATAACAAATACTTTTCAACATTGAATGTTGATTTTACATAACCTAATCACTAAGATTACAATCGATTAGGCAATTAATTCTTTATTTGTTCTTTTATTAGTTCCATTTTTCTAGCTTTCAGCATTCGGTTCTTCTCACATAATATCATTAGAAACTGGTTCTTCTACTTCACTTCACCCATAACGGTGTTCTTTGTACGTGGTGAATAGTAATAAAATTCTAATTCACAATAATCTTGATGGCAATGCCAAAGAAATTATTGTGTAGTTAGTGTTTGTTGTTTTATTGTGTATGATATGGTAGTTGAAAATAAAAAACAAATGTGAAATGTGTGTGTATATTTTGTTGTTGTTTTATATTTTTTTTACTCCTATTAGAACTCTCTCCTCCTTTGTTGGGGTCAAGAACTTGCTATAACTAACTATAAAAATAATAGCAAGCTATATAAAAATAAAATCACATGTGAAAAAATAAAATTAAAATTGAGATTTCATACCACACACAATGTTAAATACAAATTTAATAATAAAAATAGAGTGGTAAAATGATAAAAAAAACCTCGAAAGAATATATGCAGTAGGTGGTTCAGTTGGAATATTGTCTGAAAATAGTGGTGGAGGGTTGAAAATGGTGGTGGAAGGACAGTTAGCAGATGGAACCTTCCCTGAAAATGGTGGTGTGTGGAGAAGGAGAAGTCATAAGTCATATATTTCTACTTCTTCAAAAGGCTGTCAATTAACTCTTTGGGACGTTAAAAGCTTTTCTTTAAAATGGTGCCAAACACGCTTATTGTGACTTTTCAATTTCATAATTGAAAAGTGTAAAAAAAAAAAAAAAGCTTCTGCTACTTCCCAAACGGGGCTCTAAGAATGAAACTTTACTTCATGAAGACACCAAGAGTGAAATAAAATTTTCGAGTATGTTTGTTAACTTAGTAGTTAAACTATAAGCACTTGAATTTATTCTGATGAGTTATCACTCAATAGGGATACCATAAGTGAAATATGTAAAAACCGGATAAAACATAAACAAATTAATTGTTAACTGTAATATCTAACCTAAGATGAATATGACGTCTGTGATATCCCTTAAACATTACATCTCTTTACTTTTTACCTTTATAGCATAAGATCTATAGCTTTTAACATCCAGGCACAGAATTGAAAACTGAACTTAAAAGTGGTACTGACTACATTGGTTTACTGAACTTAAAAGTGGTACTGACTACATTGGTTTCTGTAGCATTCCTTCGTAGTCAATATTTCTTCACTTGTGTAGTTGTGTGCTGTGTATTGATAACCCAATTGTGTTTTTGCATTTTTCAATTGTGGGTATTTACTGTTGTGTTAATTACTTATTTGGTTTCAGTTGCCTGGGCGTACAGACAATGAGATAAAGAACTATTGGAACACGAGAATTAAAAGAATGCAGCGAGCTGGTCTGCCAATCTACCCTCCTGATGTATGCCTGCGGGTGATGCATGGCAATCAAGAAAGTGTAAATGTTGGTACCTTGAGAGATGAAGCCAACCAGCATGATGATCTCTCACAGACGGATACTCTGGATATACCGGAGTTAGATTTCAAACTAGTCAAAGTCTGTCCGGGTTTATCTTATGGACCATCAATTTGTGACATACCTGAAAGTAGCATGGTTGAAATGAGTTCGGACTCGTCCCATGGTTACAATCACATGTTTCCTGTGATGCCTCCTTCGAAACGCCTTCGAGAATCAGACATGCAATATGGATATTTGGACAGTTGTATCAGTGATACTGTCCCAATATTTGAACAGTATGGTGATTACACGTGTGATAAAATTTCCGACCATACTCAATTGTCTTCTCCATGTGATCCTATTCTAAACACCAGCGATCAGTTTCATGGTGATGACACATATGGTAGCCATGCAACCTTAAATGGCAATACTTCTTCTTCTGTGCCCCTACCCGGGGCCATGAAGTTGGAGCTCCCTTCACTCCAATATTTTGAAACTCAACACGGTATCTGGGGCACACCTGCTTCCCCACTTCCCTCACTTGAGTCCGTTGACACGATGATCCAGTCTCCGCCGGCCAAGCCGTCTCCTTCGGATCCTGTTTCTCCAGAGAGGAGCGGTTTGCTGGAAGCAATAATCTACCAGCCGAAGCAGTTACAAGTGGCGAATAACAATTCACTTCAAGCAACACCCAATGATTGTGTTCGCAAAGAAGTTAAGATTTCAACCATGAAGTCTAAGCCAGAATGCGATGAACAAGGCGGGCCGTATTTCCCCTTAGATCAGTCTGCTGCTTCAGTTGCAACCAATTATACTTCCATTAGCATGTGCTTGGTGGATGCACCCCAATCAGTTGAAACTATTCAGGGTTAGCACATATTATTGTTATTATTATTATTCCAACTCATTTAACTGTGTTTGAATACATGGATTTTCTGTACATGGCTTATTTGAAGATGGGTCTTTTAATTTCATGGATAACATTTTTTTATTGTTTTGGCAGATCATAATATTAAGCAAGAACTAGGCACACAGTACCCAGCTTATGTTTCTGGGAAGAAAGAAAACTGGAATCAAATAGACTTCACACGGCCCGATGCTTTACTCGACTTGGGTTGGTATGGGAGTGGCATCGATTGCGACGATTATGATGGCGATCGGTTTCTTTTTAAAGATGCTTTCAGCCCATTTCTTGGTCAAGATCCGGATGGTTAGCCCTAGCATTTATATGTATAGCCAACATTGCTTTGAGCATTATTATTGTGTAGCGTAGTAGTGGTTGCTAATGAGATTGCTTTGTTTAATATTTTGAAGTCTATAGTAGGTCCCTTATGTTCTCCATTCAGTGCCACCCTAGCCATGATTGATTTGATTGGGAATGCTAGGTTTTTTTTGCCCCCTTTCAACGTCAAAGTTGTCACATTGGACATTTGATGCTGAATGCTGATATTGGAACTATAGTATTATAGCTCATAACTCGCTATTAGGTGAAAGCTTGCATTTGGAACTATTGTATTATGCTGAATGCTGTCCCCTCCATCAACAACACCATCACCACCCTACATTGCCACCAACCACAAAAACATTAGAACCATCACACCGCACCACACCGTGACCACAAAGCACAATAACAACAATAGATTGAAATACCCAATTCAAAGCAAATAAACAAATTGAAATATAAAAGCACAAAATCTGACTCTTCTTTATTCACTTGTTTCACTACAAAATGCAAATTTTATCATTTATATACTCATATATGTTGATGATATGATTGTGACTGGAAACAATGAAGAAAGATCAAATCTATCCTTCTTACTTGGAGAGCTTGGAGACTTGAATTTCTTTTAAGGAATTGAAGCTCTCCATCACTCTAGATAACTTGATATCCCTAAATAAAACTAAATGAGTTACTTATGAGGACACTTCAACTTACATCCCAATCAACTCATTTTGACAAGATAAACTGAGCCACAAAGATCATTTAGCTGCTAAGAGTGTGTTGAGATATTTAGCTAGTACAACACATCTCAAACTTGAATGTTATGAAAGTATGATTTAAGACTTACTACCTGTAAAAATCAGATCGGACTGATCAGTTCGATTGAAAAATTGATGAACTAGATTCCCAACCGGTCCGGTCCAATCGAAAAATCTGTGATTTGAACATAAGTCCTCTTTGTGACTACATGCTCCTTTTATCACTAAACTATGTTATTTCTTATTACTTTATATGTTAATTATTACTTATATAGTAAAAACGTACAATAATTTTAATTTTATGCTCACTTATATTTAAATTAAGTATATTTTTTATTATTCATAATTATTAATACAAATGTTATTAAACATGTATAAATAAAATATCAAATATTTTTATTAATTACAATATAATTATATTTTTTAGGATTATATGATATTTATTAATATTATTTTTCAATAAATACATATAGTATATAACAATATAATAAATATAAACTAATTAAAATTAATTAATTTTAAAATAAAAAATAATAATGAATATAAAAATAAAATAAAAATTATTTATTCTGAGAAAAAAATTAATTTATATAATTATTTAATTATATAAAAATATTTAGACCTTGAAATTATTCTTTAGATATAATTCATAGATTGTTATTCTTATTGTGTCTAATTAAGATACTATATAGTAGTATGAACTAATTATATGTCTATTTTTGTATTAGTTATTTATAGAATTCGACTTAATTGTTCTTAAAATGTTAGTAAAGATATATATTTCAAAATTTAATTTTAGATTTTTAATTATTTTATATTTTTAATTTACGTAATACTGGTTCTGCCGGTTTAATCAATAATTCATCGATTAAATCAATAAATTAGTAAATCAATAGCTTAATCGTTCCGTTCTGACAACTATGCAAGTAATTTGCAGCTAGTGTCTTAAACTACTGGTGAGAAATTGAAAGGCAAACTCAAGTTGACTTTACACCCAATATGAGTTTGTGGGGTGAGTGGTGAGATGTTAGCATATAAAATCAAGAACTTGTCAAGAATAAAGTTTTTGCAGTTAGCTATGATGTAAGGATACTGACACAATATGAGATATACAGATATACAAATTTAAAATTCTTAAAAGATATATGGACACATTATATATATAAAATATAAAGTATTTTTTAGATAAATTATAATAATATTTTGATATTTTAGTGATATTAACATATAAATTAATTTTTAACGAAATAAAAAATAAATTAATATTTTATCTTTTAAAATTTTAGATACCTGAATGCATCAATTATATTATTTTTTGAAAAATTAGGCATTAATTTGTCATTTTTATAAAAATATTAAGTATTAATTTGCTTTGTTAAATATTCTAAAAAGTAATTTTTTTCCATAAAAGTTAAATAAAAGATTTTAACTGCCAATGATATTTTAAATTAGATTAAATTAATCTTTGTGTCCTTATTGCTACAACTTTACATGTCAACTTTGTGTGAGCCACATCAGGATGGCATTACCCAGACCGATTCACTTGAATAAATAAAGTTTTCATGACGTAGGATACTAGGCTTAGACAATGATATACATGAAATTAAATTAAGGTGAATGTTATGGTGTCTAAAATATGGTGCCTAATTTATTAAAAAAGACAAAAAAGTAATATTTAATAAACTTTAAATATTTTATATTTATTTTATATATTTTTTTTACTTATAAAAGTAAGTTAGGCAATTTAGACACCACAATAAAAAGTACCATAGAATCCACCTTAAATTAAAAGGTACCTGAACCACTAGCCACCTATAAAAAGTTCAATCATCTATGTTTTGTTTTATTTTATTTCTTCAGTAAACCAAAGTACCAAACTTCGAATTATCAAATAAATATCTTTTAAATTTGTTAAAATATAACAAAAAGTACCAAACAATTAATATATACTTTTAAAAAAGATTTTTAAAATCGGATTTTGATTCAAATTACTGTAAATATAGTTATAGTTTAAATAACATAATTTTTTTTTCATTTAAAAATTTTTAATTTTTTTATTTTTAATAAAAAAATAAAAAATACCAACAAATTATAACTCAAATAACGAGAAAGTATGAGGAGCCAATGGAATATTTATAAGAGAGAAAGGTTAGGAGCAGTATTTTTGTTGAAATCTGACCAGCACTTAACCATCAAAAGGAAAATGATTAATCCTACACCATTAGATGTCATCTCACACTATTAAAAATATTGATGATGGCTAATTGATGACTAAATATCACAAATTCTACTGGCCCTCTAGCACTTTTCTTTATATAATGTATACAATGGAAGTTTATGGAGTATTAGAGATATAACCATTAGTGTTACTTTTTTCCATCAGCTGAAGCTTTTGTGATGAGTGGTATCATGATATGGAATTAGAGCTCTAAATCCAAAAAATCGTTCATTTTGTAACTTAATAGCCCATTGTACACATTGTACAAATAGTCCATTGTGTCCCTAGCGGGACTCTTTTCTTTATTCTCACCTAGAGGTCTATTTATATATATATATGGTACACACGAAGCATTAGGTAAGTAACTAGTGAGACCAAATCACATTGCAGCTAATTTGGTGTCAAGCGTCAATGGTGGTCAGTCATGGCACTTGGTTCCAGGTCTGCTTTCTGTTCCTTCCCTCTGCTTAGCAATTTTAACTTGTGCATGTTCTTATATATATATATTTTGTTTCTTTTCTACTGAGATAAGAATTATTTTCAAAGATAATAGGTCTTCGATGTTGTACACCAGTGCTCTTCCTGTGGCGCTGCAATTTCTTGGTTGTTATTGTTTCCAATGAGGGTTTGCTGCATGTTCTTGTCAAAAATTGAATATTATATCTTGATTATAGTGATTTCCTACATAATATTCTATAGTAGTTTTTTCTTTAAAGATGAAATATTTCAACCAAATGTGGGAATCTGAACTTTTTCGATAAAGATTTCACGTGAAAATTAGGTCTCTTATCAGATAGATCACATAAAGTCTGAGTAACACTTCATTTTATTGATATGAGTTAAATGTCCAGTGAGTATAGAAAAAGAGTAAAATTCCTTTCCGGTCCCTTGTCTTTTTCAATTTAGACTATCCCCACCTTAACGATTGGAAAATGATAATCTGCTCCCTATCCTTTCTTTTTGTTAGATGCATGAGCTCTTCTATGAGAATTTTCGGCGAAAAGTGGTGGAAAATGCTTATGTGATATTAGCTTGTATGATCTAACTTTCACCTATCCTATATTGATGATAATTATTTGATTGAAATTATTTATGGTCTATTCAGTCATCAAAGAGACATTGCAGAGGGATGATAACCCTTTGATGGGACATGGTTTTGATGATTATGTAGGAGCTAAACAATTCCAATCAAATAGTTATAATCAAATAGTTATCATCCACGTAGGACTGATGAAGGTTAGGTCATACAAGTTATATCACTCATTTTCCATCATCCTTTGTCAAAAATTATCACAGAAGGGCTTATCCATCTAGTGAAAATGAAGGACAAGGGACAGATTGTTATTTTTCAATCGTGTGGGTTGTCTAAATTAGAAAAGGATAGGGACCGAAAAGGGGTTTTACTCAGAAAAAATTAAATCATCCATTACTACGAGAGGTTGTGATGACTAGTGAGTAGTATATGGAGGGTACTTAGGTAGAAGTTAGTGATAGCGATAGGATTAGTGGTACAATCTTATCTTTGATGATCACTTGTTTCAGCTTGATCAAAAAGGAGCTAGTCCTGGAGCAAGAAGTTCACATGCTGTTGCCATAGTAGGACAAAAGCTCTATGCATTTGGGGGTGAATTCGCGCCACGTGTCCCCGTTGATAACAACGTACACGTCTTCGACCTCAAGACTCTCACATGGTCTGTGGCTGATGCATCCGGGGATACCCCACCACCACGTGTGGGTGTGACAATGACTGCAATTGGAGATACCATCTATGTATTTGGTGGAAGAGATGCTGAACACAAGGAGCTCAATGAGCTCTATTCTTTTGATACTAAGATCAACAATTGGGCCTTAATTTCAAGAGGAGACCACGGGCCTCCTCACCGCAGCTACCATTCCATCACCGCCGATGACCGGAACGTCTATATATTTGGTGGTTGTGGGGTTTCCGGGAGGCTCAACGATTTATGGGCCTTTGATGTTGTCGATAAAAAGTGGACCGAGTTTCCATCTCCGGGCACAAACTGCAAAGGCAGAGGTGGCCCCGGCCTCGCAGCTGTCCAAGGAAAAATATGGGTAGTGTATGGTTTTGCTGGAATGGAAGTGGATGATGTGCATTGCTTTGATTTGATCAGCAAAACATGGTCCCAAGTTGAAACAAGTGGACAGAAACCATCAGCGCGTAGTGTGTTTTCAACAGCCAGTTATGGAAAACACATAATCTTGTATGGTGGGGAAATAGATCCTAGTGACCAAGGTCATATGGGTGCTGGCAAATTCTCTGGTGATGTTTTTGTGTTGGACACAGAGACACTAGAGTGGAAGAAGTTGGAAGAAAGGGTGGACTCTGGTTCCCATCCCGGGCCTCGCGGATGGTGTGCATTTGCCAGTGCTCAGCGAAACAGTCAAGAGGGCTTACTGGTATATGGCGGGAACTCTCCCAGCAATGATAGGCTTGATGACATTTTCTTCTTTGCCCTGTGTCAGAACTAGTAACTGCATTATGTTTGATATGTTTCTGGAAACATGTGATTGGGTAAGGTGATATTTGTACTTAAGAAATTTCAGTTTGTGTGTATGTAATAAATTAGCAAGAAGTGTGTGAAAATTCTCAGGTTTGGCTTATTTAATGGTTTAGTTTATTCTTGTATTTTGATTTGGTGTTGCAAGAACTTGTGATTGTAAATCTTTGCCTTTGTTAGAGAAAATGTTCTGATAGTTGTGAGATACACTCAGTTAACTTACTCTTGACATCAGATATTTGCAAAGGTACATAGCATACAGGAGCATGCTTTATTTAAAAAGAAAAAGAATACAAAGAAATACTACTTACTATTTGTACTTTCATACACATGCATAATCATAATTCCATACCATCTAAAACAATATTCAACATCATCTAGTAATCAGAACCATAAGCATATGAAAGTTTCCATAAATTAATCATGATCACATAAGTAAAAACATTCATATATATATATAATAGATATAAGCATAACAAACCATCCATTCATTTTAATTTGAAAATTTCGGATGCTATTTCTTTCCTTTAAGGATTATTAAGTCAAAATAATTTCTTCAGAGGTTAAAATGGTAATTTACTCTTTATGAGGTATATGAAATCCATATCAACTGAATTCCACATCCCATCCCATCACGAACAGAAACTAGTGGAGTGTATATAAAAAGAAAAGTGAGTACATATACTATAACTCAAATATGAAATAAAAAATAATCTTCTTTATCTTGGTAATTTCGTTGCTCAACCAAGAAATACTATGCTTTAATTTTATCGAACAGCTTTGTCAAAAATATATTCCCCCAATGTCTGGAACAAACTGACAAATGCAAAAAGGGGCAGTGGTAGTATTTAGGAAATGAGCATAGATTTTGTCAAATAATAATAATAATAATAATAAATTAATAATAATGTTCAAACCAACTTGAGTTGGTCGAGTGGTCAGCTCACTCGTATGCTAAGCAAGTATCGGGGATTTGAATCCCGCCTTGTGTATGCAGCAACTCATTAGTCAATGGCAGATCCTTAAATAGAGCTCAATCCGCGACAGATTAGTCCTTAGCATTCTTAAGAGGAACATTTACTTAGGATACCCGATATTGGCAAGGAATGTTACCATATGACAGATGTTCACATACAATGACAAATCAGATGACCTTATAACCAAAGAGACACACTTGATCAAGTTCTCTCCCGGGACTCCATTTTTCATGTCCATATATCAAGGAGTTGAAAGTGATTAGTGATGGCCATGGAAGAGAACAATGTGGTGGTGATCCAAGATGCGTCGAAAGAGCTTCATACGAGAGTGTTTTCGTGGGCTATCGATAGCGGCTTAGCACTGAAGGCAGCAGATAAGGTCACTCTAGTTTCAATCATGCATCAGATACACACTCCTAGTATGTAATCTTTCTGAAACAATTCATCTTATTTAATCCTCAGCTGAAGTATTAGTAATAATAATAAGTGGAAGATAAACAGTGTAAAAAACTCTTGAAATGACTAAATAGAGTGTATGCATTTTGTTAATGAATAATATCCCTTGTAGTGGGATATTATTGCAGTGTACATGGACTAAATAGGAGGATTGTGGCCGAAGAAGCCGCGAGGAAGATGGAAGAGTATCTTCAGAATGATGAGCTTGCTCAGATTGCTAAACTTTATGAATCAAATGAGGTATGTAAGTTTGAAAGTTTGAAAGAACAAGCCTAATTATTTGATTTCTAGCAAGAAGATTTTCAGAGGAAACTTTACAGGTTGCAATTTTTGTGAAATGCATAATATTTTCAGGTTGCATTTAAAATTCAGTTGGTTACAGGATCTCCATTAAAGGAGCTTGCTTTAAAAGCAGCCATTAACCTAAAGGCAACTTGGCTTATACTTGACAGGTCAGGCAAAATAAAAGCACACAAATGTTGTAGCTGTATTATTTTTTATCATATTGTAAAATAAATCAAGAGGTCTATGGTTTTATGATTATCCATATGATATTAATCTAAGATGCACCTCATTCATAGGCAACTGAAGAAAGATGCAGAGTTTTTCCAGCAGAAGCTTTCTTGTGGTATATCAAGATTAAAGCGTAACAATCGGATCGTACACCTACGAGCCCCTACTGATATCCCCACAGAGATTCAATGTAGCAGCCATGAAACATTTGATCAAAGTTTACCAGAACCAACATTTGAAGATCTCTTCCTCACTGTTGATGATTTCAATAAGAGTAATGCTGGTGTGCAACACTGACTTCACTATGTTTCAGCCTATTTATTCTTAGGGGTTTCA
>NC_029788.2:976885-989564 GCF_000816755.2 Arachis ipaensis | reverse complement strand
GAATATATAAACATTCCAATGACTGCAGAAATATATGTTGATGAGTCGAGCCGGAGTCGAATACAAGGCAGGTGCCAACGCCGAAAGGCCACCAACACACTTCTTGTGACTAACAGGGAAGAAATAAACAATGATGAAGAAACAGGTGAAATAGAAAGAGAGAAGCAAAGAGAGGATGATGAACAGATACAAAGCATGCTCCATGAGGAGGAGATGGACACAACAGTTGTAACTAACAATGATGAAATAACAGCTCATGACATAGTCCAACAGCCAAGCCGGGACAAAGAGCAGACACAGAACTTGTTCCATGTTGAGGCTTGGAGCTTAAGGCATCCATCAAACATCTATGAAATGAATGAGATTGATCAACCAAGTGACAAGGAAAGCGCTTCAGAAGAGCTGTTATGCTCTATCTGCAAAATCAGACGGCCTAATATCGAATGGAAAAAGGAATTCACATATGAAGAACTCCAAAATGCCACAGATGGATTCTCATTGAAGAACTGTCTCTCTGAAGGTGGCTATTTGTCTACTTTCAAAGGCCAGCTAGAGGGCGAGTTGAAAATAGTAATTAAGCAGCATGAGATAAGAAGTTCTCAGGAAAGGGAGAAAATCCAATCCGAAGTTCGGTCTACTCTCAAAGTTAGACATAAGAATGTGGTCATGCTGTTGGGTTTAACCACAGAAGCAAGCTTCCTATTGACCGTGTCTGAGTATGCCTGCAACGGTTCACTCGAGATGTATCTATCAAGTAAGATATCTACCATATGTTTGTGTGCATGTGTAGTATATAAACAAAGGAGTAGAGAATTTTACCGTTTGAACTTGTTTCATTATGCAGAGGAAAGCAGCAGATCTTTGACTTGGAGAGAAAGGAAGAAAGTGGCAATAGGTCTTGCAAGAGGTCTAAAGTACCTACATGAAAATAGCATAATTCATGGCAATGTTAAACCAAGTAACATTCTTCTGACACATGAATTCAACCCACTGGTACTTAACTTGAATTCTAAAAGCTGAGTTTCAAACTAAGTATAACTATCCACATTTTCATGCTATATATCTAATCATTACTCCGAAATGTAAGTATGTAATTAGATTGGAGATTTCGGATTCGGTAAAAAGATTGACTTCAGGAAGTTCAACAAAGATAAAAGTGTAAATTCTGACTACATAGCACCAGAGCATCAGGAGAGGGGAAAACTATCAACTAAGGCTGACGTGTACTCGTTCGGAGTGGTTCTGCTAGAGCTGATCACCGGACGTAGGGTTAAAGGTCACTCTGCAGATAAAAGCCTTGTTGGATGGGTAGGAACATAATATTATTATTACTTTCACATCCTATTAGATAGTATTCAATGATTGAGTGATAAATTGGTTCAGAAGCTTCAATGTTTACATTCTCAGTGATTTTGTTGTTTAAGTTCATTATACAAAATTGATGTTCATTTCTTTTTCCCTTTTCAGGCCAAGCCTCTTCTTAAGGGAAAGCAGTACACACAACTTGTAGATCCCACTCTCAGCAAGTCATATGAGGAGGAAAAGCTTCAATGGCTGGTCCAAGTAATAGATCAATGTCTTAAAAAGAGTCCAAAGGATAGAATGTCCATGAATATGGTAAGTATCAATAATCTGCAATATTCATTCACACAGAGCAAATTGTTGAACACAGAAAGCATGTTGTCCTATATCCTACTAGTAATTATCATCTTTCTGCTACCTTAATGCTTAGACTATTAAGAAAATCATAAAATGGTTCCTCATCTCTAACAAAATGCCGCTTGTAAGGTGTTAGCCATGTAACATTGTAAACAAAGTAAATCAGTTAAACTACAAGCTAACGATAGAAATTACCGAACTTCAATCCACAATGGATCATTTGATGAACATTCCTCTAATGCAAACACCATATCACACTTTTTTTTAAGTTATTTTCTTGTTTTTCTTTTATTTAAGTCAACTCATGTGTCTTCAGTCAAATGGAACTCTTGAATCCTAGACAAATATTGTGAAGAAAAATTCTTTTATGTATTGAAGATGCATAAGAGTTCATAGGATAGCAGTCAAGTATGACTTATATGCATATTCAAAAATCAATATACACATTGACCTTTAGGCTGCTTTTGGTTCTGAGAATATACGTACCTTCTTTTCTGTGGACACAAATGACCATGATTCTTATTTGATTGTAGAATGGACCATAACATGAACTATAAGAAAACCAAATGAGTTGGATAGTTTATTTTGATTCATTACAAGATATTCATTGTTGCCTCACATTCTGGCAATTTTTTCATTTGTAGATTGTCAATAAATATCATTTACATCAATATGTTCATGTGGAAAATTTCAGGTTGTTTCTGCATTGCAAGACTTAGAAGATAGCGAACAACACTGCATCATAGACGAACTTACTCCAGGTAATTCATGCAATCAGAATTGTCAAGATCTCTGCAAATGCCAAATGGACAATTTAACAGAAAAGACAGTTATGCTAGAAAGTTATGATTATATTTCATCATATAAAGTTTTCCAAAAGAGGAACTAACAAAATATTAGTGGAAATGTTTGTAAACTCTGTAATCACTAGTACGTGGACAAACATTTCTAATATATGAATGGGATAAAGTATGTTTCTTGTCCCTAACGATTGTGATTTTCTGCAAAAATACCCCTAATGTTTAATTGCATTCAATTTTGTCCCTAATGTTTTCGATTTGCATCAAAATCATCCTCGGATATTAACTCTATCGAAAACATTAGGGACAAAATTGAAAACGTCTAGGGGTGGTTTTAAAATAAGTCGAAAACATTAAGGACAAAATTGAATGAATTGAAAAGAGGACAAAATTGAATGAAATTAAAAGTTAGAGACAAAAAGCATACTTTACCCGTCCAAACTAAAATCCCAATACATGTGGAAGACACTGTCCAGAATTGACATAATTAAATTCCTCTTTGTTGCTTCTTTAAATCCTTTCATTGAAGTGAAAAATGGTATTAACTATTGCAAATGTAGGTCCAACAGAAAATAATCAGCCAAGCAAAAAACCAGAACAGACAGAGAGCAGGTCCTACATTGAAAAAGGGAGGTTAAAACTAATAGTTGAAAATAACAATTTCTACAAAACAAGCCAGGAAAACTCTGATCACCTGAACCAGGTTGAAGAACAGATGCAAAGCAAGTCTGTAGCAGAGGAAAGGAGTCATCAAAAGATGATAAACTATGAACACATGATGGATCAGACAGTTGTTGATCAGCTGAATCAGTATGACAAACAAGTGAATAGCAACCTCTATGGGCAGACCATAGCTGACCAGCCAAGAAATGATCAAGAACAGCAGTGGTGCTCATCTGAAATTCAAATAGGCTCGAATTCACACGGTACAGCTATAAATCAAAGTTATCAAACAAAAGTAGATCGGGCGAACCAGAATAAAATACAATCACAAAGCTGCTCAAGTGAGAATTTGTTTGCTGGATATCAAAGTGAAGCCATTTTGGAGAATTTGAAATCCTCTAAATGCTCTATTTGCAAAAGTAAACGGCCAAATATTTCATGGCAAAGAGACTTTACTTATGATGAACTCCTCGAAGCTACCGAAGGATTTTCAATTAAGAACTCCCTATCTGAGAGTAAAGATGGACCAACTTTCAATGGATTGCTAGAGAGCAAGATAAAAATAGTGGTTAAGAAATATCAAATCACTAAGCCCCAGGAAGAGAAGATTTTCAAGTCAGAGGCCGACCTGCTGTCCAAGGCTCGACACAAAAATGTGGTCATGCTCTTGGGAATATGTGCAGCTAAAAACCAATTAATGATTGTGTATGAGCAAGCATGCAATGGTTCACTTGACAAGTACCTGTCAAGTAAGGACTCTAGCACATAACCTTTTTACTTATAATATATAAATGAAGTTTAAGCAGTTTATGCTTGGAAACTGAAATTGATTAGAAGGTATGTTGAAAGAACTTCATATATTGTGCAGGAGGAAACTTCCAATCATTGACTTGGAGAGAAAGGATAAAAGTAGTAGTAGGTACAGCCAGAGGCTTAAAGCATCTACATGCGAATAATATAGTTCATGGAAGTATAAAGTCAAGTAACATTCTACTAACACATGACTTTGAACCACTGGTACTTACTTGAACCTTATTGCATGCAAAAGCTTTGAAGTTTCAAGACATTATAAATATGTTGTCTTAATAAACAAACTTCTATACATAATTGTTTAAAATGTTTAGATTGGAGACTTTGGCTTTGCGAAAGTGAGGCTAGAAACAAAGAAATCATACAAGGGTAAGGAAGCAAGCAATTCTGGATATGCGGCACCAGAGTGCACAGATAGTGGGAAAGTATCAACCAAGGCAGATGTATACTCCTTTGGAGTGGTTCTTTTAGAGCTGATCAGTGGCCGAAGCGCTGCAGACAAACTACCCGGAGGCAAAAGCCTCGTTGGATGGGTAAGAGAAGTTAATAATTTTATATTTTTAAACAGAACAAATTGTGACTATTTTTAAAAGTTTGTGCCTCATTTCCCATTATATACTTGATAAAATCATGTAAACCATTTGTCCAAGGACAAAATGTCGTTGGACGGCATAAATAATTGCATATGTAACTTATTATTTGTAAATATTTTCCTTACAGGCAAGACCCCTATTGGGAGGAAAGAAGCACCCGCAGTTGGTGGATCCAAATATCAGCAACTTCTATGAAGAAGAAGAATTAAAATGGCTGGTCCAAGTAACAGAACAATGTCTCAGAAAGAATCCTAAGGATAGATCTTCAATGAATATGGTAAGTCCAAGTGAGATGTAGAATATTGTTAACCAAAAGGTTCATAAAACAATAAATAAGGAAACAGACTAGTTTACATAGGATAGCATAACTCAATGAAGCTCCTGATTTGTTACCAGAGATACTGTAGACCAATTTAAACAAGATAAAGACAAGCATGAACTAATCTTAAACCGTAAGAAAAATCTTAAAATGGGACCTAATCTTAACCTGTTCAATGAGATGCAAAGAGTTTTACATATTTAACATGTACTTTGATGCAGAGGCCCTTTGGAATACAAGCTCACAAACCATGTTCTGAATGTATAATATAACTAGGAAATTGGTAATACCGAAATAGCATAAGTCAAATTCTTGAATACCAATATGAAGACTGACTGAAAGATTAAAGGCATGTTTGGTAATAAAATGCTTTAAGGAAATATAGGCTAACTTATCCCACTTGTCCATAAGAACACAATGCTTTAACATGCATTATCAATAGGATATCATTTGACACATGATGGTTATTCTGTCTTGTTCTAGGTTGTCTCTGCATTACAAGACTTAGCAGGTGCAGTTACAGACACAGATGAGTGCTGTTTTACTGAATATTCTTCCTCAGACATGCCATATTTAGCATATGGTGAGCCTTCATTGACTAGTTCATGCTGTTAACTTGAGAGCAGATTTATACTATCTTTATTTGGGGAATGGATATTCTCAATTTTCCTTTCAATTGTTTTGTCAAGTTTGAACTCTCATCATACACTCCTTAAGTGAGACTAAGAAGATTTTGAATAGTAAAAGATCACAGCTGAGGAATGTACAATGAGAGATTAAACTCATTTTTTATAAATACAAAAAAAATTGAGTGGATTTATTCCCCTTTTTTGCTTTTATTTTTTTCAAAAATGATATGTGTACACTAAAAATCAGCCACCATGTCTTTGTGTATAAACTCATTTTTTATGTGTATTTTATATTTCAACGCGTATTTTATACGGGTGGCTGATTTTTAGTGTTTACTTAGTATGGTTGTATTTTTTCTGGGAAAGAGACAGGAGGGACTTAACAATAACAAAATGTAGGTCAAATAAAGGCTGATTCGATGATTCAAACACAAGAACAAATTCAGATCAAACCATGGATGGAGGAAAGAGACCTAAAGTTGGAGATTAAAACTCATGAGGTAATAGGTCAGAGTAAAGTTGAGCACCCAAGAAAAGATGGACAAAAGATGCAGAGCAACCCCCATGGGGAGGAGATTCCCAGAATGGTAGTATATCCTAATGACAAGACCCAGGAAGAAGAGGATATTATCGGAAGCTTCGATGTTGGGGAGATGTGTAAAATAGAAGTAGACAGACAACTAAAGGTGAGTGGGGATAAAAAACAAATGCAGGATATATCACTTGAGAATCAAGGTGAAACCATTTTAGAGAGTTCAGAAACCTCTTTATGCTCAATCTGCAAAAATAGATGCATAAATAATACATGGAAAAAGGACTTCATTTATGAAGAACTTGAAGCTGCTACAGATGGATTTTCAACCAAGAATTCTCTATGTGAAGGTGGATGTAGACCTGCTTTCAGAGGTCAGCTAGATGAGCTGAAAATAGTTGTTAAGCAATACTACATGACAGAGAATGTCTTGTCAGAAGTTGAGCTGCTTAGAAATGCTAGGCATGAAAATTTGATAAGGATATTCGGTTCATGCATACAAGAAAGTCAATTGCTGATTGTATATGAACATGCATGCAATGGTTCACTTGACCAGCACTTATCAAGTAAGTATAAGTATGTGAATGTTGCATTTCTTAGGAACTTTTACCATGATCATATATATTCACAACTTTTATATTCATGATATGTGTCTTCAATTCCATCAACTTAGCCAATTAGGTATCTCTTCACTCACATAACTCACTGTGCTTACATGTCCATTAAGTTAACATTCTTTGGTTCTTGCGCACCCGTCAGAATTTCTTCCTCCTTCGTTTCTTCGCGAAATCTCCACTTCTGCATGCTTTTCATCCATCATCCCAAACCATCCTTGCCTCGTAAACCTTAAACAACTTGAAAACAAAACATATCAAGCTATCGAATGGAATAAAAGTGGAACTAATTTGATAATTTTTAAAACATAAAAAGCTTGTTTAATCAATTAAGTTCAATTAGGAAAATTTTCACAAAAGTATGCAACTAGAAGGACTAAGTGCAAGTTAAGTTGATAAATTCCACTATTTTCAATCCAAAAACCATAGTAAAATATGAATTTATCAGTTCTTCTAAGAGTTTTGCATATAACAAGATATTGTTTGAGTTGCAAATTGTGAGTTTGTGACCAGACAAAACAATAAGTCTCTTTGCAATTGCTTTACCATATTTCTTAACAAATCTAGAACATAATGTAAACGAGGTTTGACATCAACAACATGGACTTTTATCTAAAAAGTAAGTTAATACCAAATGAAATTTCCGAATCATGCAGGAACAAGTGGCAGATCATTAACATGGACAGAAAGAATGAAAGTCGCAAAAGGTGTTGCTAAAGGTCTTAAGTATCTACACGACAATAACATAATTCATGGAAGGATAAAGCCAAGTAACATTCTTCTAGATCATGAGTTTAACCCTCTGGTACTGACATGGACCTTAATTATAGAGAGCTTTTTTTAATTAAGCTGCATTTCAATATAGGATAAAGTGTATTTTTGTCCTTGAAGCTTATTAAAAGTTTTAAATATATTCCTAAGTTTTATTTTGTTTCAATTTTGTCTTGGAAATTTTTCATTTGCATCAAAATTTATCCATAACGGCTATTTTTTCAAGAAAATTATGACCAATTTAGCAATAGTTTATAAAAACAACGTTCAACACAAGTAAATTAGACACAGTTATTGTGCTTTATTGTTGAATTAGTCTTAAATGAATAAAATTGAAATAAAATAAAATTTAAGAATATTTTTAAAATTTTTGACAAATTTCAAGGACAAAAGAATAATGCTACACATCAAAAGTCTTTTTATTAACTAAGTCTAACCAAGTTGGTCTAACATAACAAAAATCAGTTACGGATAGCATTATTCTAAATCTTATTATTTAACTTTGTTAGACTTAGTTCATAAAAAGACTTGGATATGTAGTATTACTCGACAAAAAAATATGCTTTACCCTTCAATATATTATAAACAAGCTATTTGTCATCTGATCAAACCAACTCTTAGTTGAATCTTGAAAACGATGAATATTTTTAGCTTGCCGAATCTGTGTTCGGAAAAGGAAGATGTGAATTGAAGTACAACTGCAAGGATGAAAAAAGGGGGAATTGTGGATACATAGCTCCAGAGTATCAAGAAACAGGAAACTTAACAGATAAGACAGATGTGTATTCTTTTGGTGTAATTCTTTTAGAGCTGATAACAGGCTGTATGATTACAGAAGCAGCATCAGAACAGAAATGTCTTGTTGAATGGGTATGATGCATATCATTTTACTCCTATAAATTATGGTGGAAACTCAGGTGCAATCGACTTCACGTGAAGTTGATACCTGAGAGTCGTTAGATGATTTGATTGATTTGACTAAATTTTCATTTTCATCTAACGGCTCTCAGATATCAACTTCACGTGATGTCGACTTCACCTGAGTTTTCACCATAAATTATAGCTTGTTGCAATTACAAGTTACAGCTACTAATTTTATGCCGTTTGATTATCATTTGATTCATGTCATTTTAGAATCTTCAAGATCCAATATATGAATGAACTAGTATTTTTGCCCATAATAATATTACTAAGAGGTAAGTTTTTCAAAATAAATTGTATCTAAATATTTTAAAATTTTAAAAATTAATAATATCGAATGTTGTTGTAATAAATATTAAAGATTTTATCAACTAAACAAAAAAAATAGGTGCCACTGTGACAAACGGTAGCCTGCGAATAAATAATTTTAAAAGAATAATATTTTAGTAGTAAGTTTTAGAAATGATAGCATAAGGTTAAAATTCCAAGAAAAAATAGAGTGAGTGAAGAAATGAGAGAAAAATATATTTTAATTGCAATAACATAGAGTGCCGTGTGGTAGTGGTACATTTTGATTGTCAAATTAATAATATATAATAGATTTTAATTTCAATTGCAATGAGAAAATATAATGTAATACATTTCAGTTATCAAATTAGAAACCAACTTGGGTTGGTTGAGTGGTCAGCTCACTCGTCCGCTTAAGCAAATGTTGGGGGTTCGAATCTCGTCTTGTGCGTGTAGTAACCCATTGGCCAGCGGCAAACCCTTAAATGGAACTCAAATCCACGACGGATTAGTCCTTGACCGGTAGAGGGGGAAGGAGAGGCTTCTTTTGGCCAATGAAAACACCATTGTTAGAGGAAGGATATTGAAATAGGAAAGGATTAATGGTGATATGAGAACATTAATTAGGGAAATAATTAAGTAGGTTAGAGAGAAAAGGAAGAGAATAATTTCATAGAAGGGAATTCCAAAGAAGAAAATATGTCAATTAACTTATTTCATCTATCCCTTTTTTATTCCATCACTGCTACTCTATTTATAGTAAATTCTACTCTTAATAAGAATTTTTTACTCCTCTGATGTACAGTTATAACTTGAGATATTACTGTCAAATTGAAACTAGAAGTTCTAAAGAGAAAAAAGTATGCATTTTGTTAAATTTAGTTGAAATATGTAGTATTAGATTTTTCAAAACTTGACTGTTTTATAATTTACTCATTGCTCATGTGCATTGCACAAATCTCTTCAGGCAATCCCACTTCTTAGAGGGAGGAAGTATGTACTGTTGTTGGATTCCAATATAAGCAGCCAATTTGATGAACAAGAACTGGATTTGTTGGTCCAGGTAATCGAAAAGTGCCTCCGAAAGAATCCGGAAGAAAGGTTTACTATGAATATGGTAAGATTATTACAAAACATATCCAGTAGAAAAGACTGATATAATTGTGGGATGGGGCATTAATGATATTATTACACATTTCTAGATCTTTCTAGAACTATATCTCAACTTACTCTATTAAAAGGTTTAAAGGTTCAATCAAAGTTCAACCAAAATTGAATTGGATACAAGAAAACAATATGTTTTTACATAAAGTATATTAATTTTTTTGACCATATAAGCAGAAAGTTCTAAACTAGTTCACTAATTTTTTATAGAATTTTGCAACCGAACTTTTTTGTCTAAACCAAATCGATCAGGTGACCGGTTTGGTCCAGTTTTAAGAACCATGATATAAACAGTGACTACAAAATATAAGTTTCTCTTAACTATCACTTCATTTTATGAAAGTTTAATTTAGCATGATCTATTGAAGTTCAATTGGTATTTTATGGACATGCAAGTAAGGTATCAGGTTCCATTTACTACTACTAAAATGATTATGTGCTAGTTTGGATTGACTTTTTTGAGTAAAAAAAGTACCCTTTTTTTTTTAAATAAAATACTTTTATTTAATTTAAAACTTATTTAGATACATTTTTTAAAAAAAAGAACTTTTATTAAAAAAAGCAGAATCTAAAGGCGTTTTTAATATTTAAAAACTCTTTTTAAAATGTCTATCCAAATGTAAAATAATTTTTGTCTGTAAAAAAATAAAAAAAAATAGGTTAAAGTATATTTTTTATCCTTGAAGTTTGATAAAAGTTTCAAAAATATCCCTAAGTTTTATTTTGTTTCAATTTTGTCCCAAAAGTTTTCGATTTGCATCAAATATACCATCGACGGCTAAATTTTCAAAAAATTTAAAATCAATCTAACAATAATGCATGAAAATTATGCTTGATTTGCTTGTGTTGAGAGATTGTTCTTATGAAATTGTTTTTGAATCGGTCTCAAATTGTTTGAAAAATTAGCCATCAGGAGTATATTTGATGCAAATCGAAAACTTTTAAGACAAAATTGAAACAAAATAAAATTTAGAGGTATTTTTGTAACTTTTGTCAATTTCCAGGGACAAAAATTATACTTTGTCCAAAAAAATAAGTACTTTTTCAGAAGCCAATCCAAACCGACCCTATCTGTCCCAACTTAATATGGTTACATTCTTACAGGTATCTTTTTAGGCATTGCATCTTTTAATCACAATCTGATATACAACAAAGAGCCATATAATATTATCTTGTTGACAAGCTATCACATGACAAATACATAATCAACCTTGTACATTGCAGGTTGTCTCACTGCTGCAACATGATGCTGTTGTTACTAGCGAAAGCTGTGTAGCTAAAGAGTCCTCTTTATCAGAGAAGTCATGCTTTTTCTTATGTAATGCTTCAGATGCAACAAGCTCAAAAGCCAAGAAGGAATTGCCACCAGAGGAAGGTCTAATCAATGAGGTTGTTGAAGAAAGAGAGGACAACATAACTTGCAACGGAAGCAACCGTAAAACGAAGACGAGGGAAGAAAAGAAAATTATGAAAATAGAAAAGAAAGAAAGCTTAAGCACCAAGCTACATGAATGTAATGAATGGTGCTTGTTTTATGGTGGAGCCAGGCACTTTTATCTTCAAGGGGCTAAGGAATATAAAGTATGTCAAGAATTCTTTATTTTTAGTAATCAACTCATTTAAGGGGTTAGTTTTGTAATAATATTTCATAAAATATTCTTTCCAAAAAAAATTGTGAGGACAAAATGAAAATGTGATTATGTGAAACTGGAGCCACATCTATAGGAACATTTTCTTTCTTTCTTGTTCATGATTTTTTTTTCTTTGGGTAGGCTATTCATTTTACCTACAATGAGAAAATAAAATAAATATATTTGTAGCAAAGAAAGAAGTGCCAACTTTGTTGAAAAGTACCTATTTTATTTTTTATATAAGAAAACTTCCTATGTTCTAATCTTCTTCACTTTTGTTCTCAAGTTTATTATATGTTATTTGGATTGTATTTGCGCATTTCTTATATATTTTTTTTCTCACTCAAATCCGTGACCTCTAAGTGAGTATGAGAAAACTATGTCATTTGAGTTATAGTTCGGTGGCACTACAAAAAACAGTGTAATTATCGATGCAAAAAATCGACGGTCATATTATAGACGGGAAGATTGTCGATTTTATTAAGAAGGTAAAATTCTCACACTCATATTATAGACGGAAAGATTGTCGATTTTAATGAATTAATTATCGACGGCCGGTAAGCCGTCGATTTTATTAGAATTTTAAAAAATCGACAAGTTTAATAGCGACCACATTCACCGTTGATTTTGCCGTCGATATTTGATATTATCGACGGCCTAGCTGTCGATTTAGCCGTCAATTTTAAAGGTGTTTCTTGTAGTGTGGCGCGCATTTCTCATATTTATTCAAGAGTAAACCCACGTTTTCATCGTTATCATGACACTTACTAACAAATTAGTCTAAAACATGTTTTTATTAACCTTCAACTTTTGTGAACAAATTAATCCCAAACATTTTTTTATTAATCCCAAGTTCTTTGACCATTCAATACTCAAGTGAAAATTAGTTAATGGAATTCTAACTCGATGAATACCTATAAGACATTGGGTATTGATGATGAATTTGATGTTACCTTTGTATATTTTATATTGAGTTTTTGAAAGAATAAATATAATTTAAAAAAATTATTAATATTTGTTTAAAAGTTTTTTAAATATTCTAGATTATTAAATTTTCTAATATATAAATACAAATTACATAAATTTGAGATATGAGAGTTTTGATGTTAAAATGTTAATTACGAGTCCATTTTAGAATTAAGAATAGTCATGAACAAAAGCTAACTATTTGAAATGGAAGATGCCCCAAATGAACATTAGAAATACATGCAAAATAAATTTTATATATATAAAAGTCTATGACTTCGAGTGACTGTTATGACTTATATTTTTTGATATTTTAATT
>NC_029788.2:972184-976860 GCF_000816755.2 Arachis ipaensis | reverse complement strand
TAATTTATGTTATGATTTTTGTATTCTTTGATATTAATTTAGTATTTTTAAATATTTAAAAAATAATTTATTTAATGTAAAAATTTTGAGCAAAATTGTGACTTTTTACTCTCTTATTTGTTTAGATTGATAGGTATTTTGAATATTTTAGATGCAAATGATAGATTATTCTATAAATAAAATTTTAAAATATAACTCTTATGAGTTATAACTTAAAGACAAAAAGGATAAATAGGTCTCTGATCTCTTGTTTTGTGGATATTTTTGTCTTTAACCATTAAAAAATATTCTTAAGTTCATGATCTTCATAAAATTTGGATAGATTAGTCTTTTCGTCCAAATACCTCTGTCAAGAACTGATCCGTCCAAATGCCTCCGTCAAGGACTGATTTATCCAAATTTTGTGAATGTCAGGGATTTAAAAGTATTTTTTAATGGTCTGAGACAAAAATGTCCCTGGTACAAAAGGTCAATGATCTATTTGTCTTTTTCTCTAATTTAAATGACATAATCTTTTCGTACTCACTTCAAAATTGCGAGTTCGACTATTATTCCCAAGCTATAGTTGAGTGTTGTGGTGGCGGTGTGAGTGGCACTCCATTGGCAGCGAAATGGCTGATATTGAAGAGGCGCAGTTACAGAAGCAAGAAGAAGAGCACCTCGACGTTCTAACCAAGTCCGGCCAAAAAACCGGCGTCTCGAAGCCCAGGTAAACCAACCACAACTCCCTCGAACCGTTATTACTTCGATCTCATGTCCATGCTTTTCCATTTTGAAACAACTCTTTCACAGAGGCCACGTTCATCGCGATGGGGATTACCATCGAGCTGTTCACGTTTGGATTTTCGCTGAGAGCACACAGCAGCTTCTCCTCCAACGCCGTGCCCTATGCAAAGATTCTTGGCCTGATTTGTGGGACATCTCCAGCGCCGGCCACATCTCCGCCGGCGATTCCTCCCTCGAAACCGCTCGGTAATCACAAACACAACAGCTATGCTCTTATTTATTTCTTGTATTTCTTTTCATGTTAATTCTACTTATCTTTCGTGATGCTTGGTGGTGATAGTTGACAAGCACTAACTTCTAAGAGTGATAATTGTGTTTTATGATACTTAATATAGATTGATGGAGAATTGTTGTGAATGATAGAGAAAAGAGTATTGCTATCCTGATGTAGTGTGTTGAGTTCTTTTTCAGAAGGGAGCTCGAGGAAGAGTTAGGTGTGACACTTCCAAAGGATGCGTTCGAACTGATTTTTGTTTTCCTCCAAGAGTGGTAAGTGGTGTCTGCTCTCTGCTGCACCACTTTATTTTTGTCCGTGTATTGTTTCTGTTTTTATTTCTTATTTTTTTAAGTTGATATGTTTATAAGCATGATCAGGATGATTAAGATAATGAAACTTTGCCTCCTTTTGTTTGCCTGTTTTTGCCATTTTTTTTAGGTAAAACTGCAAGCATGATATAAAATTAAAATGAGGGGTCCTTTGTGTTATTGTAGTGAAAGCATATCAACTGAATATGAAAACAGGAAAAAACCTAAGAATTCTCTTTATCTTCTGATTAAAGCTAAGCTTACTGCTTCTTTAGAGGTCTGTTTTTCACTGATATGTAGAGAGACTGCTTCGTTGATTTTCCTTTCTCTAGGATTTATTTTATTTGCAATTTGCACTCAATATCCTCCTTTTGTTATCCGTGGACTAGTTTGATAACTAACTTTAGATATGGAATGCAGTGTCATAAATGATGGAAAGTACATCAATAATGAATATAATGATGTGTATCTTGTGACAACTATTGATCCAATTCCTCTGGAAGCTTTTACACTTCAGGTGAGGATGCGTAAGATGTTTGCAAATTTCAGTTACTGTAGTTTTGTTCTTTGGATTTTCTGTGTGCACTTTTAATCTCCTCTTATTCAAATGCCTCTCCTATAACCATGAATAAAATGCTCAGCACTCATCAATTGACAAAACCCCGAGCACAATATATAAGAAAATCATGATAATACTAAACAACACTAAACCCCTTTGGCATAGACATCAAGGTAACGAAGCAAAGACACATCTGCACACACCTTATGAATAGAATTCGAAGTCTCAGCAAGAAAAAGAAATACCATTGCCAGGCACTTGATATGACATCGGTTTCTATTAGATTCAGTAATAACCTCTTATGCCTGTATCACATATCCACCCATTGTAGCATATGTTCTTTTTCCTTGAAAACATTTATCATCTCCTATTCGAATACAATTCTATTTCTAGTCCTCCATATAGTCCACGTAACACCAAGAAAAGGTGGTACATGTTTAGGCCTGACTTTGGATGTTTTAAGCAACATAATGGGTCATGATATTTTCCAATTCCAATAATAGAGTTAGGGTTGTTTGATTTTCTTATACGAAATTGTGGCTCAATAGACGAGCCCCCCGACCCCAGTCCAGAAAAAGTTTATTTGTTAAAATCAGTGACATGAGGATCTAATATCATTTGTTGAAGCTCAGTCTGTTTCGACAGGACGAGAATTATGTGATAAAACACTTGGAATCATGTGGCTTAATTGATTTTGATTACATGTCACTTCTATCTTTTTTCTTTGTATCCTATTGCGGTCAATGATTTACTCTAGATGTACCCTTTTCTATGCTATTAGTGTTATAAGGTAGTGTTCATGCTTTACGCTTAGGTTATTGTATGTTCTTATGTAATTCCATGCCTTACCTTCTTGTCTTTTCTAAATTCTCAGTACATGCATGATTTATATTGTTAAGTTTCCTAATTTATACGAGGATTCTTTTTTTTATTTTATTTTAGGAAGCAGAAGTTTCTGCTGTTAAATATATCTCTTATGGAGAGTATAAACTGTTACTGGCCAAAGGAGATTCAGAGTATGTCCCTTATGATGTTGATGGACAATATGGTCAGCTTTTTGATATAATTGAAAAGAGGTATGTTATTATTTGAGTTATGCATGATGCTAAATTTCTTTATACATTTGCAGCAAAATGACTTCTGTTACATGATCACCCATCTCAAAATTTAATCACTTTTCCTTCTCTCTTTTCATTGAACTAGATTAGAACTACCCTTGAGTGATGAGTGATGTATATTGAGGGAGGGATAGGTTATGTTCAAAACTAGAAAATAAGAAAAGAGGGGCAAAAGAAACATGGAGAATAGTATGGAGGAAAAGAGTGGCCTTTACGGATATGTGCATTAATAATGTAGGAATAATTGAATAAATGGGCCATCTCATCCATTACAAGCTCAAGCGTCAGTTTGTAGATTCCCTAAAGTCATTTGAGTCAATCTGAATACTCAGTGTCTTCCGACTTCCTTTTCTGTCCTTTTGCTGTACAACTCAAGATTCATTTGAATCTTCATTTTTATGTGCTTATTTTTGTTCCTTAACATGTTTATGGAAGGTACAAAGAGAACACTGTAGCACGCAGTTTGAGTCTACAAAAGCAACTAAGTCGTTATGCTCCCATTTCCCTGAGTGCAGAGGTGAATTATTTATTTATTTTATATTATGTTGACCTCTCCTTCTGTTTTGATAAACAATTTTTCTCTCACTCCCTCTATTTTGTCAATTTGAATTGCTTACGTTTAAAGTATGCACATTTGTCTTCTAACAGGCTGTTTAAATGCACTTTATTTTATTTTCCCGAAAGTGATTTCGATACCTAGTTTTTTTATATAATTTATTATTATGATTATGATTTTCCTGCATATGATGCAATCCACAGATTTAGAATAAACATTAACTTTGTTCTCATCAATTAGAATGTTGAAATTTGAGAGTAAACCAAGTTGATTCATGAGCCAGATACGCCATTTTTGAGGTGAAATTGTATTTGGTTCGGGTTCTTTTTTCTTGTGTGGAGATTGGAGAGTGTATAACTGTCAGAATTTTGTTGTTCTTGAACTACCAAAAAATAAAGAAATCAGAATTTGGATTCTTTATTTGCTTCCCAGTATAATCTTGAGCCCAATTTATAAAATATCTTCTGTATGAGGTTGTGTGCATAAAATCCGTATGATCGCATTTGTACAAAATGGGTGTCAAATAATATATTGATTTTTTGTCCAAGAAGGACAGAATGTGATGTTGTTATGGTAATTGCAGAGATAATAGCATTTGGAATTTATCCTATATATTTGTTACATTAGTTTGATTAACTTGGAGGTTTTTGATGAATTTTTATTGGAAATGTACTTTGTGAGTTTGTTTATATGTTGTTATTTGTTCTATATACTGCTTATTTGACTAAAAAAAGTTTTCCATTTTGAAGGTCATGACATCATTGTTTGTTGAGTGTAGCAGTGCTTGGGTTAATTTATTAAGATCATAATTATCCCAAATCTTTTTGGCTCCTGTTTGGACATATTTCATGGTTTATTCTGGCAGTTGACAGGGCTTACAGATTCAGATAAGGACACTCTTGCTTATGTTGTGAAGGCTGCAATGGTTATGGATGAAATTTTTTATCTTCAGGTTGTGTTTACAGCATAGCTGTGTTTGGACTAAATGGTGTGTGTCTATATATATACACGGTGCAATAAATTTAAAGAATATTTTTATTTCTAACATTTTATCATTTTATGCATGTAAATGTGTCATATGGCTCCAGTAAAAAGATGTGTCATATGGAATGTTTTGCTTAAGCGTTTTTTT
>NC_029788.2:966054-972087 GCF_000816755.2 Arachis ipaensis | reverse complement strand
AAAATAAAATATAATTTTAGGGACCAAAAGATATATTTAAGCATATGGTAAAATTTGATTGGAAATTTATTCCCTTCTCCATCATACCTATCTCATCTTATGTCTGTCATTGGTTGGTAGAGTGAAGTTTATGGCAGTGTGTATTACTAAAGGTTGTTTATTTTCTTATCAGTCCTGGTACAGTAATCCAGTTCTTAGAGATTGGTTGAAGGAGCATGCTGGTACATCGGAGTTAAATAAGTTGAAATGGTCTTATTATCTGATTAACAAGAGCCCTTGGTAAGTCCTTGACAGTTCTGTAGCCATTAAGTGGTATATATTTGCTCTTACATTAAATAGAGGTTGGTGAATTTTGTATGCGAGAAAAATCTACTTGCAGTTAGAACAAATCCCATTGCTCTGCTTTTTTTCTTGAGCATTCATAGTTTTATGTTTGAGTCCTGTAAACCCTGGAATTTGCCTCATTGGTCCTTAAACAAATGGGACCTTTACTATCCAAAACCAGCTCATTGGTCCTGTAATTGTGTCAGGAACTGAGGCAGGACACCACCTATTTTTAAGATTTATTTTCTGATTTCTTATAATTACCACCTACTTTTAGAGTGAGTGGTATGAGTAATGAAGGGATTAGCTAGATTTTTGAGTGGAGTTTGGTGAGGAGCAGGGGTGTGCAATAAAATTATTTCAGTTTGTAACTATTTCAAACTGTCAAATTTTTTTTTTTTTTGGCTGGTGTTTGTAATTGCTTAACTCGTGAACTTGATTATATTTTTTGTAATCTATTTGCTGTTGGCAGGTCTTGCCTTGATGAAGATGAGGCATTTTTGACAACTGCAGATTCGGCAATTAGGTTGCTTTCTGAAGAAAATGGGAAAGTAAACAACTGGAGGGGTCTGGAATACAGGGCAGCATTTCCCATGTCAAAACCTCCCGGTGCTAATTTCTACCCTCCAGACATGGACAAAATGGTACCATCATGATAAGCATGTACTGTCAGAACAATTGAGAACTTGCAATTAAGAAAAGCTGTTAAAAGCTTCTATCTTGCAGGAGTTTGAAATATGGAAGGACAGTCTAAAAAAGGACCAACAGAAGGAGGCAACAGGCTTTTTCACTGTTATTAAAAGGCACAGCGAATCTATTTTAAATTCTCATCCACATGGTAACAAAACTAGTGCTACTCATGATCTATATATAGTTCCTTACTCTGAAGAATACAAGGCTCTCCTTACAAAGGCTGCTGATTTATTGCATAAAGCTGGGAACACTACTAACTCACCAAGGTATTGCCCTTATCTATATTATCATCATTAAGAAGTAATTGTAGCTCAGTTTCATGCTAAATATTGTTTTACTTACAGTTGTTGGTTGACTCATTCTTTCGAAGTGTAGTTTGAAGAGGCTGCTACATAGCAAGGCTGATGCTTTTCTGTCAAACGACTATTATGACTCAGATATAGCATGGATGGAATTGGTTTGTTGAATTCTCTCATTTACTTTTGTGCCACGATAATTTTAAATTTGATCTCAAGCCTGGTAGAAGTCATGTGAACAGTATCTGATTTTCTTTAATATATAATATTCTATTATGGGAAGACGACAATAACAAGAATCACTAAGGTAGCGTTTGTTTCGAAGTATTGGGACAGAGACTGAGAGACTGAGACTCAGTATCATGTTTGTTGGCTCAGACATTGGTACTAAAATTTCTGTCTCTGTCCCCAAAATTTCAGCATTTCAGTACCTCCAATAAGTAGGGACACAGGGGACTGAAATTTTTAGAGACGGAGACTGAAACTTTAATAACTTTATATCTAAAATACTCTCATTTCAATTAGTTAATTTCAATTTTTTCTTTTGTGCAAATTAAATTAGAGCTTTATTCTTGTTTCAATTTCTATTTTCCACTTTGCACCAAACAGAATACTGAGATTTATTTCAGTCTCTGTCTCTTAGTCTCTGTCTCCCCACCAAACACTACCTAAGATCTGTCCCATTGGTTGGGATCTGGCATATTGTAAAGTGTAGTTGATTAAAAGGCACTAACAATGTCAGTTTACCATTTTATTTATTAAATGTGTGCAATAACAAATGTAAGATTAATCAAGATAGTAAGTATTTTGTTTTCTTAGTAAATGTTTTCAGGTTCAAATCTGAGTTCAAAATGATTTTCATGGCTATATATATCAATAAGGGTATTTTAGAGAAAACATTGATATAATCATTATATATGGTATATATTCTACCTAAAACATTGATATAATCATTGTGAGGGTTTGCTTCAATGGATTTGGAAGAGTGATGAGTCTAGTTTTCTGGCAATTGTTGAATGTGAGATAAGAATTCCGTTGTTTTAGTTACATAGTGGAAACTAGTTTATATAGCTTGAAAAAGGGATTCTTACATAATTACAGGATATCCACAGTCACAATTAACTAGTGTATCACAACGGATCCTATAATACTCTTAACTCATTTATTCATAGATATTCTAACACTCTCCTCTAAGCTTGAGCATATAGACTGTATGCACCAAGCTTGTTACATAGATATCTTATTCTAGGACCTGTTGAGGCTTTAGTTAAGAGATCTTCCAACTATTTATTTGAATTGACATAGCTTGTAGTGGTCTTCAGAGAGGATCTTGTGTTTATTGTATTGAAAATCAATCTCAATGTGTTTGGTCCTCTCATAAAAGATTGGATTAGAAATGATATGCACAGCTGCCTGGTTGTCACATACAAATGTCATAGGTTTGATTATCCCAAATTGTAGTTCTGAAAGTTGTTTCAGCCAGAAGCTCATGAGGCTATGCTGTGGCACAATATTCTACTCCATCACTAGACCTTGTAAACACATCATGCATTTGACTTTTCCAAGAAATAATATTGCCACCAATGAGTACATAATAGCTAGATTGGGTACGTTATCAATTGAACAACCTGCCCAATCAGCATCACAATATCCAACTATCTCTTAGTGACCCTTATCCTCATAGAGAAGACCCTTACCCCAGGAGACATACTTTTAAAATGCATATCAAAATATCCTAATGATCTTCACACGGTGAATGCAAAAATTGATTGGCTAGACTTACTACATAGGAGATGTCAAGACGGGTATGAGTGAGATTCAATTCAGTTTCTCGAGTAACCACCTGTATTTTCCTGGGTCAGTTAGATAAGGGTTTCCCTTGATTTGGCAGGTGATTGACATTGGGATCCATAGGAGAATCAACGGGTTTGGCACCAAGCAAGCCAACTTCTTTTATGATGTAGATAGCATATTTTCTTAGAGAGAACAATAATCTTTAGGTGATGCAGCTTCAATACCAGGTCTTTAATCTGAAAGTGGTGACATAGATGTTGTTGAAGGCAAGTTATACCATCATTATCGTTCTAAGTTATGACAATATCATCCACAGAGTAGCCGTTTTCTCTCCAGATCATGCCAAATTGTTGAACCATAGAGGAAAATCTATCAAAGTGGACTCGAGGAGAATCCTTAAGATCATGAGGTGATTTGTGGAGCCGACAAACAAGGCGAAAACCAAGTAGATTCCTCCATATATATTGTTTCAAGTTATCATGATGGAAACCATTTTTTATGTGCAGTTGATGTAGAAGCCCATAATGCATGGGGGCCATGGCAAGAAAGAGACAAAAGAGGTCATCTTGGCTGAGAGAGAAAAATGTCGCCATAAATCAAGCAAAAAATCTGAGTAAAACCCTTGGCAACCCAAGTGTCCCTTCTCTGAAGCGCACACATCCTATCAAGAAGAGCATGTCTCCACCCAGGATGATATAAAGCTTCAGTTGGTGTTTTAGGAATAGACACAGAAGCTGGAGATGGCACATAAGAATAATGTCCTGGAGACAAGCGATGGTAGGATAAAGCAACATAATGAGGAGAAGGGTTATGGATAAAGCGTATACCTTTACAAAGGGCAATAGGAAGGTCAAACTCGAGTGGTCGGCCCAAAATTGGTAAAGGAGGCCTTGGTGGAGATGAGTCTATAGCAACTAGAACGATTTCTAGAGGGTGCACCCAACTGGAGATGATTAAGGCTCTGTGGCAACATGAGGAGGTAGTGGAAGGTTGGGTTGTTGGTGATGAAAATGATCATAAGGTGGGTGATGCGGAGGCAGAGGTGCTAAGGTAGGGACGGAAGCCATAGGTAAAGGAGGTAGGGGTAAGTCATCAGTCAAGTCCTATATAGAAACAACGATAACCCTTCTCAGACCTAGCATACCCAAGAAAACGACATTAAGGGAACAAGCAGAAAGTTTGTCAATATTTAGGGTAAGGTTGTGGACAAAATAGGTAGACCCAAAGACATGAGTGGTTAAAGAGTCAATCGTTGTGTGAGGAAACAACACTGAGTGGTTGACTTTTGACCCAAAATAGGAGGCATACGATTAATGAGGTAACATGTGGAAAGGACAACATCTCCCCAAAAACGAGAAGGAACATGAGAATGTAGAAGGATCCTGGAAGTTTCAACCAAATGATGATTTCTCCACTCTGCAATCCCATTTTGTTAACAGTTGTGAGCACAAGAGGTTTGATGGACAACATGAGAAGCCATGTACAACGAGAAAAAAATCATCTATTAAAGTAACAAAATATTTAATTCTTAAAGTAGACTTAGTATGTCTACGATCTCAAGTATCAGAAAGAACTAAAAGAAAAGACCAAGCACGAATACTGACACTATTAAAAGAACTCTGGGTGTGTTTCTATTAAGTACCTAAGGAAAGTGGAAAACCATAACTTAAAAGCTAGCTGTAAAGGGGGAAGAACCACTCCTTAATACAAATCAGGCATTCCATACTAACCAATGTGCGACTTTGGGCACCCCATAATACCTAAGCCCCTAACAATATACCACCCTTGGAGAGCCGATGTCCACGGCGGCTTCACTCTATCAACACTGACCCAGCGATAGCCTCTTCGCTACGGGCTAACAGTATTCGATATTCATCTTAATCCAGTCTATCGGTAGCCCTTTCCATGTCCATTGGCAATCAGGCTCTGATACCATTGTTAAGTACCTAAGGAAAGTGAAAAACCACACCTTAAAAGCTAGCTGTTAAGGGGAAAGAACTACTCCTTAAATACAACACCAAACATCCCATACTACCTTATGTGGCACTTTGGACACCCCATAATAGCCAAGTCTGGAACAGTTTCCCAAATTGACATGATTCACAAGACAAACTATATTAGGTGGAAAGGCTATTGAGCATGGAAAGTGAGGATGGATAATGAGGGGATTGGTGGAGTGAGGCGAGCACAGCGGTGGGTATGGTGGCGGATGTGCAGGTGGAAGATGCAGCAGTGGGTGGGCAGCGGTGAGATCAGACAGCCCATGGAGGTGCATCGGAAGGCAGACGACAGTTCCATTTAAGGGGCTGAACAGCTCCATTTAAGGGGCTGAACAGCGCACGTGAGCATGAGTCCCACGGTGTAGGCGGGAAATTTTTTTCTCGAGAGGACAGTGGGTCCTCTTTGTGTACGCACTGAATAATTGTTTCTCTCTAGGCTCTAGACATCATGTTGAATGTGAGAAGGAGAGAGACATAAGAATTCCGTGTTACACATCGGAGACTAGTTTATATAACCTGAATAAGGGATTCTAGACATAATTACAAGATATATACAATTGAGTACCGTATCATAAATTCATAATGGATCTTATAGTATCCTAACTAATTTATTCACTCATATTCTAACAATATACACTTTATACTTCAAGATAGTGTAAATGCTAGAGCAGTAGTCCCATATCTTTATGGAGGTTTTTTTGATATATTACTGGATTCAGGATAAGATTTAACAGTGTATTTGCCACTAAGTGATTGTTCTCTAAGTGATATGTTTTGAAGTTGGAGAGATTTGTCACGTTGATCCTTCTCTTTTACCATGTTTCTCTCTCTCTCTCGCTCTCTCTCATGTTTATGTTCACAAGTTTCCTTATCAATTTTATCTTGTGATTCTATTTCATCTCATAAAATATATCTTCTCTTCTCAA
>NC_029788.2:953653-966046 GCF_000816755.2 Arachis ipaensis | reverse complement strand
AACTAAAATTGTTAGTGTTGTGAGAAAGGAGAGCGGAAGTATCTTCCATGTTTCTCAACTACATGGCAGAGGTTATAGATATAGATATTGTGCAATATATACAAGATATGGAGGATAACTTATTCATGTTCAAAGTCTTGGTAAAGATACATGCTAATTGATCATTTGAGTTAGCAAATATTATGCTCCTTTTGGCATGCCAAATAGTATTAACTCCAGCTTAAATACTTTGGAGTATCAGGTATGCATTGAATGAAATGTTTTTTTATATTAAAGAATACATTTTTTTAATCATGAGATTCCAATAAAAAGAAAAAGTTAAAATAAAAATATATTTTTTTTTGTTATGCATAAAATATCTATTAACAAATACAAAGGAAAGGCTATTTACCTGTAAATAATTTTTATTATTTATTTATACGATGTTTTAAAAAATTAGCGTTTTAAAAATGACAAAAACTTTTAGCATTTTAGACGGTAAAATATAAAAAGAAAAACCAAATTGTTAAGAAATATTCTTTTATCAATCATTTGATTACGGAATTTAAAACATACCTAATTTAAATATTCATTATTTCAACTTCCTGCAAACACATTCTTACTATAACATGTTTTCTGAGAAATTTCTGATCATGTAGTTTTTACTTACTTTAATTTTTCTTTTGTTTATTTATTTTCTTTTTGGGTGCAGGACTCTAAGTTAGATGTTACAATTGGGCCATATGAAACTTATGAGGACAAGCTTTTTGGATATAAGGTGATTTTCAACAATTTTGCTTTTGCAAGGTTCCAGGAGGGTGTTTGGAGTCCCTCCGCTTCTCCACCTATTGTTCCCTGCCATCCTCCTCCCTAAAATGTGGACAGTCATGTTCTATTGCACACACATGGCACCAGATGCTGCAATCCATGCACACCCACTTTCCAACATTAGCAATAAAAGTCTCCAAACCAAAGTCATTTTAAATTATTATCTTCTCAATTAGAAAATATTTACATTTAACAAAATTGTGGCATCAGTTTCAGCCATTTGCCAGCTAATCTACAAAAATATTGGCAATAGATGAATGAGAAAACCAAGTTTCTTTAATATAATATCGTAAATCTTGGATCTGGAAATAATGTTATTGGCCTATTGTCAACAATTGTCCATGCAGTGCCGAGAATGTTAGTATTTATTGTCGACAATTGCCCTGTTTTTGTATTCGCATGTGCTCCTTGGTAGTCCAAGATACCTACCCCACAATGTGTTTTTTGGACTTCTCAGTTTCATATTTCTTTCACTTGTATATTTGACAAAGTGTCATTTGCAAAGATTGTGTAGCCGTTCTTGAGAATAGGTGTGTAGAGTCTCTTAGCAATGTACTAATATCTGTTGCATCATCCATTGTGTATGAGTGCCATGTTGTCAAGCTAATTGCTATAAGTCTTTAGTCTTTGTGATATCATGATTAAATAAATATAAATTCATTGAAAACTTGTCAATATGCACTCGCTTGAAAAAGAATCATCATTATCTTTGAACTTAGTGTTGCATTGCTATTCCCTCAGGCTACCTTTGAAGCGTATATTGGAATCAGGGACGATGAAGCAACAGCTCAATTGAAACTCTTTGGTGATAATCTGAAGGTTCAATACCTGGAGCATTTCATTGTGAATAACTGTATTTATTTCTTTTATCTCCTACATATTGTCACTGATTTGCGAAATAATTTTCTACTGAAGCTTCTGGAAGAAAATCTCCCAATGGATAGTGCATACAAATCAAAAGATGTGAATGCAGCTCCTATACGAGTTATACAACTTATCTATAATGCTGGGGTGAGTGTTCAGACCTTTTGAAATTTGGGTGTATATATAATATTATGATGACAATGTTTCCTCTGCTGTTCATTTGCCAACTAATCTTCTATTCAAAATCTGGTATAAAACATGTTATAAATGGGTTGGACTCTTAGCTGCACAGGAAAACATATTAGATAGGGAAGAAAAGAAAAGTTTTATGACTAAAGAATGGTATTGTTACTGTGATAAAAGAGCTAAGGCTTTCTAATAAAGAAAAAGCTGTTATGTGCAATCACTAAATTCCATGCGTCCTTACAAACTTCAAAAGGAGTCGTGTATGTAATACAGTATCTTGTGCTTAAAACTATTTAACTGGAAATTTTGCGATAATAAATTATTTCAGGATGTCAAGGGGCCGCAGACTCTTGCTTTCAATCTACCCAATGATGAACGTATTGTAAATGACAGGGGAACATCAATGGTCATGCTTAAGAATGTTTCAGAGGCTAAGTAAAATTCAAACCCTGAAAAGTCTAGCTTGCTCAAGTTGCATCTTGTTAGTGATCCTCCTCTGTTATTTTTCTGAATGGATAGTTAATATCAGGGAAACCTGCCAATTCTTAACAGGTTCAAGCATATTCTTCTTCCTATAGCTGCTGCCTGTGTTGCTGTGGAACAACAAGAATTTGTAGATTTTGAATCATTTTTTACTCATACAATTTGCCACGAATGCTGCCATGGAATTGGACCTCATACCATAACTCTTCCAGATGGTCAGAAGTCTACTGTGAGATTGGTCAGTTGCATAATATGTATCATTGAGACTTTATTTTATTTTAAAAATTTTGCATTAATGGGATTTTATGGTTTTAGGTTGAGGAGTAAGAAAAGACATAATAAAGAGTGAATGAATAATATTGTCAAATAATTATATTATGATGTGATACAAATTTTTCCAGTTTAAAGCTATGACGCTAAGTCACAACTTATGATACATGATTTTTTCAACTTCTGTCTGATTACGCCACAACATCCCTCCTCTATCCACCTCACCTCCTCTCTTCCGCCTCTTCTTCTCTCTGTTCCTTCATCCCTCCCTCCTTCCCTCCCTATCTTTGTCATGCCTCTCTTCCTCCTTTTCATTGTGCCTCCCTCTCAATATTGTTATCATCGTTGTATGCCTCACCTCCACCTGTGTCTTCGCCTACCTCTCTTCCTCTTAGTGTTGCCCTCCTACTTCGTAGTCAGTGTCTTTGTTCAGTTCTGTGTCGCCTCCACATTGACTCCACCATAACCTGTTAAGTCCATCTAGATACTAAAAAAAGAGGTGCCTCATCCTATCGTCATCATAGAGCAGGATTACTTCGTGCATTTACGAATTTTATTAATAGCTTTAGCCTAAACCGACCTCTCTCCAAAAGAATTGTGTACTCCGTGACTGATCTGGGGTCCCCCTCTCTTAAAAGCACTCTCGAGTGAATTCTTTGGATGTGACTGGCCGGGGATAGGAACTATGACTGCCATCACGCTTCCATATCTGTGCTGCCTCCACTTCGCCGCATCAACCTCTCTGATTGCTTAGTCCTCACGTCCTTCCTTTCACCTTCATTTCTTTTTTTTTTTTAAAGTAATTGTTGCATTGATCATTGAATTAGAGTTGCTGATGGTAGTAATTTGGGTTGAGGTTGAAAAATCTATGGTGGAAAGCAATGGTGGTGGTGTGGTACTGTGGTGTAGTGGTTATAGTGTGGAGGGTAAAACTAACATTTGGTATAGACTATTGCATCTTGTGCATGATAACAAAACATAATAAAAGATTTGTGTATCTTTGTGTCGTGTCTTTTATGTATTTGTATTTATGTCTGAAAGTTACTAAGCAAACACTGCCGAACTTCATGGTGTGTTACTTGAGCTTGATTTTTCAGTAGTTTCCACAATTTTGTATATTTGTTTTTTCTAAATAGGGACCGAAATGCTCTTACTTTTCTTGTGTTGCATCTTAAATACTATAAAATCTCATTGAACAGTTTGGTTAACCAACCGATTCGTTCCCTCCTAAACCTTAATGGGAAGACTGTATGGGCCTACTTCCCTGCCATTCTTCATCCGCTTTAGGGTCTCCTTTACTTCAAAATCTTACATTTCTTCAAGAATTTAAATTTTGGTCTCTTTAATACTCTCATCTATGACCAAAATCCCATCACTTTTGTTCTTAATGCACTTAACTTGGTCCAAAACATCAACAATGTTAATGTTAGGTTGTTGGTTATTGTTTTGTTTCCACTTTTATCCTTTCTTGCATAAGTGCTGCCAAGCTTCACCAGTTTATCTTAGTGACATTACGTGGAAGTTCCCTATTGTCATTTAATGAACTAGCATTAGGGTTTGAAGGAATGAAATGTAGAGGGTATTGTTTTGGATTTATATTCCCTTTGATCTGTTTCCAATGTTATTGTAATGGTAGTTTTAGGAAGCAGGAAGACCATTGATCCTCTCTCTCTCTCTCTCTCTCTCTCTCTCTCTCTCTCTCTCTCTCTCTCTCATGGAAATCAAATAGTACTATGCAAAGTAACATCTGGAGAGAGCTTGATAATTAGCACTGGCTTTTGGTTAGGGATAAATCTGTTGAAGTGAAGGTGACCATGATTGGGTGGTTACAAGGAAAGGGTGAAATATGAATGAGCTTTTAGAAGAGGATTTTGAATGAAGTTAGTAGGGACACAAGGAAAGTTCTAGTGGTATGTGCAACAAGATAATTAAGTAGATTAGGAATCAACTATAGAACTATTCGATGAAGAATGAGGTTCTGGACTTAGATTGTAAAGAATCTTAGTGGCGGGCGATTAAGCGTGCAAAATATGGCCAAGATTAATAGGGTGTTACAAAGTTTGGTACTTGATTGGGGGGAGATTAAGTGTACAAAAGAATAATACTAAGAGTGCAATGATAGAGCAAGTATCAAAGTATTTGATAACTGAGGTATGAAAATCGGGGAAGAAGTATTTATATGCTTGCTAAATGCTATAAGTAGGGCCAAAAACAAGGACTTCGACAAAGCAATCTATGTTAAGAATTTTTTCTTTTTTCAAAACACAAAACAAAATAGAATATCCTTAAGATTAGGAGAAGGATAATAGAAAACAGGGATAAGGGATCCCCTAAACAAAACAAAAGATTTATCTATAAAGCATAGATTTCCCATCTCTCAACATGTCCAATAGGGAAATTCCCCTATAAATATCATGAGCTTTACACCAAATAGATGTTAGGCGTCTAATCCTATCCATAAAATTTGCTTGTCAGAAAAATCTGTCATTGAAGGTGTGTATTGCACTTTAACCAAGTAGTCCAGGTAGTGGTTATAGCTGCAGAGTCACACAACTTTTGCCTCTTCTCCAGTACCAAACCAAGTAAACCCCATCAATAGAAATTGGGCTAGGGTTGCAGGGCACACTCAACATACATCCAAGATGCAAACAAATTGTTTTATTAAAAAAAAGCCATCAGACAATGCAAAAACGAGTGAGTTTGACTCTGAATTTGCCCAGACATCACACACACATCAGGGGAGATAGCCTTATGAGGCCTTTGAACCTGCAAGTCATTGGTATAAATTCTGTTAAGGATAACTGTTCATATAAGAGATTTGACTCTAAAAGTAAATTTGGACTTCCAAATTGGTTTGTCTAAATCGAAAGTTGTGTTGGAAGAATGAATAAGAAATTGGAAGAAGGATTTACAACTAAAATTATGGAGGAGTCAAGGTACCATATCCTTTTGTCAGAAAAGCCATCAAGGAGACCTAAGAGGACCAAAAGTTCAAAGGATTCTCTATCACTAAGGTTATGAAAGAAATGGAAGTCCCAATAGAAGGAGGAACCTTGTGTAATCTAAAAGGACCTAATAGGAGAATTATGCAAGGAATATAAATGGTAGTGATGAGGAAAGGATAGGTTTAAAACGGTATCGTCTATCCAATGGTTTTTTCAAAAGTTGAAATGAGACCCATCACCTACTAAAAAGGAGAGCAAGCGTTTGAAAGTAGTGTAGCCTTGAGAAATCTGTTAAGTATGATTGAGGACATAGATGAGGAATGCAATTAACTTTTCAATTTAGCTTTGCTACTTTATCAGTAACATACTTCCGAACTGTCTAGCATACAGCAATTACGTTCTCAATTGGCACGACTGTACTAGTATTTGATGTCAAATCTTGCATTTTATAATACCTTTGGATGCTATTAATCATGATACAAGAGCAACTTGAAATTAAAGGAAAAAAAAATTATATAGATTTTTTTGTCATTTTATTTTGTATTTAACATTAATAGCAGCTTACTCTTTGATACAGGAATTGAAAGAGTTTCACTCAGCTCTGGAAGAAGCAAAAGCTGATATAGTTGGTCTCTGGGCATTGAGGTTCTTAATCTCCCAGGTTAGTCATTGTACTTATTTATGTATCTTATTTGCATACTAACTAATAAGATTTAAATCCTTTTTAATTGTTTCATCTGTAGATTTTCTAGGTCTCCCTCTACCTATGTATTAGACTTTTCTTCTAATATCCTTTTCTTATTGGAGTCTCTTCATTATATATCATATACATGAACCCACCTAAGGCTAGATTCTTACATCATTTTCACAATAGGTGTTATCCCAACTTTCTTATAACATATTCATTCATTCCTAATCCAGTCTTGGTTAGTTGACCCCTCATCCAATGCAACATCCTCATCTTTGTAACATTAAGATTATTTTCTGTCCCTTTAAGCTAGTTTAGAAGGTTTAGGAGCAATAGTGCTAAGCCTAGCTATAAATACTAGGGGTTAATTAGTTTAGTTTGTTAGAAAAATTCTGTTCAGTTTGTTAGTTCAGGAGAGGGAAATTCTCTGGAGTTGTTTAGATTCAATAGTGTACTCTAATAAGGGATTGTGATTTACAATCCCTAGTTCATCAATAAAATCCCCTAATTTTGCTAGTTCCTTGATCCTATCAACACATAAAAATATGAAACACTGCCTTTTTGTGTAAAATGAACTGAGAGAAACCCCAGTCCATGAATATATGACCTGGTTCATAATTACCTAACAAATCCCCTTAGGCTGTCGATGATTGCATAAAACAGCATCAAGAACACAAGCGCATAACAGTTCATAGTATACCCTATCCTTTCCCTAAAGCATTCATAACCAGTAGAATTGAAGCAGTGAGAACAAGAAAACTTCCACGCTGGAACTTCAGAGGACAAACTGTTAGAATTGGTATCAACAAGGAATGAATTGAAGAGACTTGTTATTGAATTGTGATTTCTTGAATGTCACAACAACTGTAATTGGATTCAAGAGTGTTCTCTTTAACTGAGGAAATCAGAGTCCTTAGTCACACTTAAAAGACACTAAAATGACAAAAGTCCTCTCAGTCCCTCTATCTTATTCCATATATTATACTAATCCCTAACATGCTAAGTATCACCAACTGCTACTAATGGTACCCTAACACTAATTTTACCAGGATTTGCTTTCTGAAAGTTTATTGAAGTCCATGTATGTTTCTTTTCTTGCTGGATGCTTCCGCTCAGTACGTTTTGGTTTAGAGGAAGCTCATGGGTATGCTGCTAGCTATTCAGTTTTTCTTTTGTCTGGTATTTTATTGTGGTTATATATAGCTACTGATGCTACTTAATACTGTTAGAAAAGGGCAAGCATTGCAGTTCAACTGGTTATATGAGAAAGGAGCATTTATCTTGCATTCAGACAACAAAGTGTCTGTTGATTTTTCCAAGGTATTGCTTCAAAATCTCTCCATCTATCCATCTTGATTATGATGAATGATGTTGATCACAATTTTCGTTGTGAAGATTGAAGGTGCGGTTGAAAGCCTAAGCAGAGAGATACTCACCATACAAGCCAAAGGTGATAAAGAGGCTGCTGGTTTACTTCTCCAGAAATACAGTGTGATGACAGAACCACTAAAAATTGCGCTGAAAACGTTGGAAAATGTTCAGGTATACTCTAAGCATAATATCCTGCGAATTTTGTTTGTGGGAACCAGTAAGATGATGAGCTACCTGTTGAGCATAGGTTTATTATTATTATTATTATTCACCTTGAAACTCTGAAAAGTATTTTGGCATCAAGCATTGCTTATGCTACCAAAAGTCATAAAGTATGTACCTTGTACATTTTGGTATTTCAGTTGAACATCATTTTGAATTGTAGGACACCAAATGTTGAATTTGTCAATATGATATAATCTCAACAAAGATACTAAACCCAAACTTTAGGGTTTAAGATATAGATACCACAATCTTAGCCATTGATCTTGCATTGTAAGGCCCATACTTTCAATCCCTATACAAAATCAGTGGTTAAGATTATGGCGTCTATACGTTGAATCCAAAATTTTGATTCAAGTATTGTTGATACACTGGCACACTGCGCTTCTGATGATGACTTCTTTATGTGGCACATTTCTAAGTAGAAGATGCTAAAGGCACAGATCACAGTTTTCTTACTGTGTTATAGCAACTTTTTCTATTCCAACGCTGTCATTACAAATTAAGTCGCTGTCATTCTTGTAACACCAAAGAAAACGGAAATCACTGTATTCCATGCATGCTACAGGTGTCTCTCTAAGAACATAAATGTTTGTGATTTCTATGGCAAATGACTTTTCTGATAATACTTATTGTAGACACATGCTTACATACTCATTCTTCGCATGCTATTTTGCCTCACATGTGCACAACTCATATCCATGAGGATAGATGTCATCCCCAAAGGAAATGTTTTCGCATACGACTAACAGGTTTATTCTGCTTTGTAACCCAGGTACCTGTTGACGTAGCTCCAACCTTTCCCATTGCCAATGAAATATTGCACTGAAGGTAACAGAACCAAGGCACGACGACTTCCTTGCTTGCGTCATCTTTGAATCCTCCCGTGAAAAGTTGTTAAATTAACCTACGAACTTCTGTTTTAAAGTTACGGAATGCTGCTGTCTCCCCTCTTATTCTGTACTCGATGAGATGCAGTGACCAATTTGGCTTAGTGTGTTTGTGCGGAAATTGAAGTGAAAATGTTCACGTGTTCAGATTTGAGAACAAAAGGGAGAATTGTCATTCACGAGCTGAGGTGAACTCATCGTCAGAAGAGCATAAGCAAAGGTTGGAGCCCCGGTCGTGAATAAATGTATTGAATAATTAGCCGAATAAGCACCCATGCCCTGTATAATCTGATGGTTAATTACATGATAACCGAAAAAGGAAAACTGAGGTCAGCTATTATACTGTGCATACCAGAAATTGTTCTGTAGCCCAGTCAGGCTAAGGCGCTCACTAAAATAGATCTCTACTAAGAAGACGAGTAGCTAATAAAGTTAGTGAGTATGTAAATATGGAAACATTTCAAGTGCACCAGGGAGTACCGGTGTACCAGTTGTTTTAACCATCAATTAATATATATTATATATATTTTTTATAACTCAGATCAACGGTTAAAACAAGTGGTGCACCGGTACTCCCGGTGTACTTGAAATGTTTTCTATAAATATAAGGGTAAAGTACTAAATTGATCTCCTACGTTTGGGTGTAATTATGTTTTGATCTTTAAGGTTTAAAGTGTGCTATTTGAATTCAAAACAGTTTCATTTAGCTTTAATGTAGTTTCACTATGAGGTCAAAGTTAAGTAATTAACGAAATGTCTTACGTGACAGCAATGCAAGAATAAGGTTGATAATCTAAAGATTAAGTACAAGTTTCAGAGGTACAAAATCAACAATAGATGTATCAATACATTTATTTATCATTCTTCTCAGTTCTGTAGAAAATATTTCATTTAAATTGTAAAGAGACTGATAAATAAATATATTGATACATACACGGTTGATTTTGTGCCTTTAGAGCTTGTACTTGTTATTCAAATTATCGACTTTGTTTTTGTACTGCTGTCATGTAGGACATTTCGTTAATTATTTAACTTTGATCTCATGATAGAACTACATTGAAGGTAAATGAAACTTTTTTGGATTCAAATAAGACACTTTAAATCTTAAGGATCAAAATAGGATTATGTCTAAACGTAAGGAATTAATTTATTACTTTACTCTTAAATATAATTAGTACAAAGATGGTGTTGGTTTGAGATTAAAACATGGGGTGCATTTTTCACTTAATTTGTTATGGTTAAACAGCATGCAACAAAGATAGTAAAGCTTGAAAATGTTTAAAGATTATGAGACACAAGAATGATGTCAGAATAATTTAAAATTAAAAAATGGTGGTTCATTATCCAGTTAGACTATCGCTGACCATCGTGTACGTGTGAACTATAACTTGAGCAGTGCTCTGATAAGGCACATCGGGCATGTATCCCCGTTGGGGGCCCAAATTCCGCTCGTTTGTCCATATAGGGGCCCATGGGGCACACCTATTGGCGAGCCAACTCAAAGATCACAAGCACATTCTGGTCGAGATAGGCAAATACAAAGTTCCACCACTTTATTGCTCCCACTTGGGTTACAAGCCAGCGTCACCAAAGCTCAGCAATTTAAGTTAAGATCTCTATAATATATAAACATCGATGATATCCTTGACAGATACGATGTGGGACCTTGCCATAACAGATATAGGATCTATATATTTATATCTATACTAATATTATACAATCTGGTTATGAGAATTTTAAGTGTTAGCCTCATTTTTTCGTCTATTTTTTATTGGTGTATTTCGTGTTATTTTAAAAATGGGCTTTTAACTAGCTTTTAATGTAACATGTATTATCCTCCACCATTTATGTCCTTTGGTGCTCAACCATATTAATGTGCCAGAATATTAACTGCATCTCTGTATAGTATGTAATCGGTTTTTCCACAGCCATTTAACAATATTAAATTCACTGGTTTGTCTTTGCCAGGTATGATTGCTCCTGTGTACATTTTCTGAAGCATATGTTTTAATTGCCTCTCTCCCTCAATCTCTCTTTTTCTCAACCTCTGTAGTCCTCCTCTGTTGTTGGTGGTAGCTGGTAATGGTTGGGGTTGGCTGGTTGGTGATTCTCATTCTCTGTCTCTAAAAGCAAATTTAATTATAATAATTCGACTATTTACTTGTAGACATCGGCTCGAGCGTGCAACAACTCATTTTGTTTATAACAACTCCATTATCACCGATAATCATGCATTTATACATCCTTAAAGAATCATAACATGATGATTGATAGAGCCCGCTATTAACCAAAATAATGGTCATTATATAATTCAGCTCGAAGACTAATAGGTATATTTCATATGTATGCCATTGCATCGGCCATTGCGATATAATGGACTATAGTGATTTCATGCTCAGCCCAAAAATAGCTAGGTTGCANACACGGTGAGTTTCTTTAACTCATCGTATTAACATGCATATTTGTTTGGTTAAGTCCAGAAGTTGTGTGTATATCATATACTCATTGTAGTCAATGCAAAACATTAATTAGGTCCAAACTTGATACCACTACTCCCTCTTAAGAGTAGTTCTAGCACAGTCGAACAATTGCCATCATCATCCTAGGCTATGGATAGACCCACCAACTCAGACGTCACCAAACACTTTGCTCGTGTCAAAACTATCAATTGGTGGCTCGAAAAAGACCTGCAAGCATAGCTTATTCACAAATCACAAAAGAGCCAACTCTCAAACATAACCAATGGTAACATTCTCTTCTTATTACAAGTATATAAAAGTACAGTATACCACTGCATTGTTTAGCTTGACTTGCTATATTTTTCATATGTATTTTATCCTATTTAGTCTACCATAATGGACAAGGTTGGCCTCAATCGTACTGTGCTAACCATGGACAACAGTAATTCAAAAAATACGAGTAATTACATGAAGGAAAAAGTCTTATCAGGTCAATACATTAACAACCTTTCAGGAAATAATGGTAGGCAATTACCCACTCCAGCCAGGGGACGACGTGGGTAAGTCTTGATGATAAATCAAAACTTTATATTAACATACAATCATGAAATATTCAAAGATACCTCGCATATAGCTAATTCGGGACTCCCATGTCATCCAAATTTAATCACATAGGCCTAAAAGCTCAATTAACAATACAATCTATTACAAAGAAAGCCATCGACACAATAAAACAAACCTAAACTATGCAACTGGCATGGTGAGGAATCAGAACTCAGAACTTTCCTTTGGAGAACCATCGTCATTGGACATAGCTCATTTTAATCGAATAAATCACGATCTCTGAAAGGTTTTGAAGGTTTGCTCCTAAACCCAACTATTAACTAACGATGCTTAGTGAACTTAACAACCATTTATTTGGAACCATGGATTATGTATTATGTCTATTCCTAATCGATTCAAAATACCTACCCCAGTTATTGTTTTAGATATTGTCCATGTCAAAACATGCACTTTATTAGTAAACTAATGGTAACTTCAAATTAATGTAGTCATACATGCATTTAATGATATTGAAATAGACTCTGACTACGTAGATAACTCCAACACAGATGACCACCAAGGTAGTATTTTGGAATTCATGAATTACTTAATCTGATCCTAACAACAAACAACTTCATTTGTTGATATAAACTTTGGTGGGCCTT
>NC_029788.2:938803-952397 GCF_000816755.2 Arachis ipaensis | reverse complement strand
TAAAAACCTTGCATGTTAGATTTTCAAAATAAATCATTTGGCACTTAATTTTCTCGCTTAAAACATGACAAGCGTCAGTTGAATTTCAGAAACTTAGGATGCTGGTGATATAGTTCATGCAATCCATGCATGTGAGAAGGGGAAAAGTTGGCTAAAAGAAAGAGGAGTTGAATTCCTCGATTTGATTTTTGCTTCCTAGATGGAAAAGTACAACTGCCCTTCCTTACGCAGGTCCCTATAAGTCTACAAGACCTCTATCATGGAGACCACAACATGGGAAGGTACTTCAAGAAGAATATCCAAAAGTTTAATTCCATGTTTGCGTTTATGTCAATGGCTGAAAAATTTAATCGTAGAATTAACAATGGCACGACTCCACTAACTTTCTCAATTAGTGGTTAGAACTATCATTCAATCTGAAGCTTGATCTCTACTAACAACAAAAGGCCAAGGCTTGCACAATTATATATTTATGACACAGAGAATGAAGTGTCTAATAGGACATTTGCCGTGAGATACACCATTCAAACTGACATACACAATAGATTATGACTTGCAATCCATTTAATATTCATATGACTATACATACTTATTAAGTGTTTTAACTGTATAACACACTGAATGTTTCCAACCATTCTAGATCTGGTGAAATAATCAGCAAACTTGAAATTGAAATCGTGTCCGAGCTCACGAAGATGCTGGACATCTGCAACCCTCTTGCCAAAAGCTTTTTCTTTGCACGAGACAGGTTCGATGATAAGGAACCTTCAAAAGTCAAAATGAGGTTGATTAGGAAGTTGGAAAAGGATGGAAGAGTATATAACTTACCCATTGCAATTGAGGTTGCCATCCTAATAGTAGGTGACATTGACGATTCAATCCTTGATAGAGATATCATTATTCAATCAACATCAAACAAGTTGTAAAGAATAGATGTTCTCCACCCACTGTACTTGGATCTTTGGTATCCCCTGGTATTTCCATATGGCGAGGATGAATTTAGAATAGGTATGGAGACGTCTACTCGATATGGTCTAAATGGTACAAAGAAACATAAGATGACAAGTATAAGAGAGTTCTTTCATACTGTATTCAGATGAGATACAATGAGCCCCCAATCATGTTAGAATCTAGGAGACTATTCTAACAATCTTTTGTTGATGCACTGCACTATGGTTGAGTTTGAATGCCTTAGTTTCATTAGAAATAACTTACCCAAACTAAGGGTGGACAAGTACAGTGCACCCCATGAGTCATTGGTTAGAGGAGAAGCAAGTGCTATTGCAACTGGCTAGAGGATTATACTGCCGAGTAGCTTCACAGACGGTTCTTGGTACATGTTTAACAACTGCAATGATGGTTTTACAATTTGCAAATATGTAGGTTATCCTAGCTTTATAACAATTACATGCAATCCTAAATGGGACGAGATAAAACATTTGTTCAAAGACACTGGGTTAAAAGCACAATACCATCTTGACATTGTTTCAAGGATTTTTAACATCAAGCTTAGTGAGTTGATAGCTGACTTTAAGCATGATCGATTCTTTAGTAAGATAACAACGTGTAAGTTTACTGAAATTTGTTAAATTACAATTGTGTAAGTATTAATGCCTAACAATCATTCAGTCTTTATAAATGTCTGCATTGTAGAATTCCAAAAGTGAGGACTTCCACATGCACACATACTACTACTTATGCATCCTCTATACAAGCCCAAGTCACCGGATGATAGTGACAATCTAATCTCAGCTGAGATTCCAGACAAGCTCAAGAGGCCCAAATTCTATGTAGAAGTTGAAAAGTATATGGTCCATGGTCCTTGTGGCAAGTATAATAATGAAATCCCCTACATGACAAATGGTCGGTGCTCAAAGTTTTATCCAAAGCCCTTTATATCAAGGACAATAATCAATGATGGCGGGTTCCCCAAGTACAAGAGAATAGATAATGGTTGGATAATAATAAAGAATAATACGATGCTTGATAATTCATACATTGTACCCTATAACCCGACACTATTGCTAAAATATGTCTGCCATATCAATGGTGAGCACACCTGCCAAACCTCTGCAATAAAGTATTTGTTTAAGTACGTGCATAAGGGAAAGACCGGGTAACTGCTTCTTTTTACCAAACCAATGTAGACAGTGAGTCTGAACAAGTAGTTGATGTAATACACAACTATTATGATTGTCGATATATCTTAGCGTGTGACGCATCTTCGCGTATTTTTGGTTATGACATCCAACAAAAGGAACCTTCGGTCATTAGGCTACCTTTCCATTTGCCCAATGAACACCCTATTGTATTTGTAGATTATGAAAACATAGTTGATGTAATAGATAGGGTTGATGGCAAGCTAACAAAGTTATTGACGTGGATGCTTGCAAATAGGTTATTTCTCTATGGTCGTACACTTACATACAGCCAATTTCTTAACAACTTTGTATGGAAGGATGACATTTCAATGTGGATGCCAAGGAAACAAGGATTCTCCATTGGTAGGCTTTCGCATGTTTCTCGGGGGAATGTTGAAGATTATTACCCACGACTACTGCTTAACATATAAAAGGGGGTGCCTTAGCTTTGTACATTTGCGTATAGTCAACGGGGTTGTGTACAATACCTTCAAGGAAGCATGTTAAGCCTTAGGGTTGATACAAGATGATAAGGAATTCATTGATGCTATAATGGAAGAAAGTGGATGGGCCTCTGGGAACTACATTCGTGACCTATTCGTCATCTTCTTACTGCCTAATAACATTGTAAGACCAGAGATTGTTTGGGAGCAGTGTTACCATATATTGTCTGAGGTCATTTTATTCACTCATAGAAGAAGCATGCAGTGAGTAGGTGTGGTCATCATTAGCATGATTTCTACGGCCAAAACGTTGTACGTATTTTCAAATCTCTAAATGTAACTAATGGATATTGTTGTTCATTCTTTTTGGTGGAATTAAAACTTTCTCAGGAACAAATTATGAACATGACTCTTGCAAAGATTGAGGACAAACTTCAATCCAATGGAAGATCCCTTAAAGAGTTTGACAAGATGCCTTACCCAAGTTTGGATATCGTTGACAGCTTAGAGGATCGTCTTCTAGTAGATGAGCTTAATTTTGATGTTGAAGTTCTAACAGAGGAGATCAACAACAACCTATCTAATATGAATACATATAAAAGGAGAGCATTTGACGTCATTATAATTGCAGTTAATGGTAATCCTAGAGGATTCTTCTTTGTGTATGGTTATGGTGGTACCGGTAAAACGTATCTATACAATACTTTATTAGCTGCAATTCAAAGCAAAAGGGACATTGTCCTAAATGTTGCATCCAGTGGGATTGCTTCTATTTCTTCCAAATGGACGCACAACTCATTCAAAGTTTAAGATACCACTGGACTTGAATGAGGACTTAGTGTGTTGCATTAAGCAAGGCACGTCTTTGACCAAGTTGGTTTGCAAATCCAAACTTATTATATGGAATGAGGCACCGATGCTCAACAAACTTTGATATAAAGCACTCGACAAATGCTTACGTGACATTCTAGAGGTAAGGTGGTGGTACTAGGAGGTGACTTTAGTAGATTCTTCCAATGATTCCAATGAACTCACATCAGAATATTGTACATTCATCCATCAATGCTTGGTATCTATGGCAACATTGTATTGTGTTAACGATGACAATGAATATGCGCTTAACAATTGGAGCAACTGCTGGAGCTATGGATGATATTGCTCAGTTTTCAAAATGGTTATTGGAGACTGAGGATGGCTTGGCTGGGAATTCTATGGACAGGGAGTCAAAGATACATATTCATCCAGACATCTTGATAAATGATTCAGTTGATCCCTTTGACCATATGGTTGATTTTGTATACCCTAACTTGTTGGATAATACTAAGCAGCCATCGTACTTTAAAGACTAATTCATCCTTGGTCCTACATTGGAAGTGGTTAATGATGTGAATACACTAATAATGAATCGTCTGGAAGGGGAGAAAAATATATTTAAGCTCTAATAGTTTGTGCGTTGAGGAAGGATGGAGTCAAACTCAGACATGATTACACCAGATGTTCTTAATGCTATTAGTTGCTCTGGTTTGCCACCGCATCAATTTACTATAAAAGTAGGTGTGCCAATCATGCTATTGTGCAACATTGTCCAATCCAATGTCTATGTAACGGGACAAGATTACAAGTGCGAAAACTAGGGAATCATGTCATTGAATGCATGACATTAACGGGAAACAAGGTTGGTCAAGTTGTCATAATATCGCGCATTAACATGATTCCTAGCAACCAAGGCCATAGTTGGGTTGTACTTGCCAAGGCCAGTTTTGCGACACAATCAACTATATATTGTGCTATCAAGAGTAAAGTCAAAGAATGGACTCAAAATGTTAATTCAGAACAATGGTTGCACGGTGACAACTTCAACCATTAATGTTGTCTATAGGAAAGTGTTTGAAAATATTAATTAACCAGTCATAACAATGATTATTCACATACATGTTAGAGTATATTGGTCAGAAGATTATATTATCACAGTCAATATCTACCATAACATGTCTTCTTCGTGATAATCCAATCTACATAATAACGGACGAAATTCATATTGTTCTAGACTATCACATGTAAAGCAACAACTACCTCAGTTGTATTAATTTTCAAAAAATTGATTCTTGACTGATTTTTGAAAATCACATACCCTTGTTGTGCCTTGCACGAGGTAATGCACTAGTTTAAAATTAAAAAAAAAATGGTGGTCCATTGTCCAGTTAGACTATCATTGACTAGCGTTAGTAGCGTGTGCGTGTGAACAATAACTTGAGCTGAATTTTGCTTGTTTGCCCAGGCAGGGGCCCATTATTAGGGAGACACACTACATTGGCGAGCCAACTTGTGAAAGATCACAAGCACACTTTGGTCGAGATAGGCAAATACAAAGTTCTACTACTTTAATGTCCTCACTCGAGTCACAAGCCAGCGTCACCAAAGCTTAGCAATTTACGTTAAAATCTCTATAATATATAAACAGGGTGATACTTTAACATATACAATATTTTAATGTAAAATTTAGGGGACCAACACTTTTATTAAAATTTGGTTAGCACTCAACAAGCTAAAGAAAAGTGAATAATCCATACCACTAGATGAAATCTCACACCATTAAAAATACCAATGATATGATTAATTGATAGCTATAAATCACAAAATTTACTGGTTCCTAACACTCCTCTAGTATGTAATCAGTTTTTCCACACCCATTTAACAAGAATAAATTCATTGGTTTGTCTTTACCATGTATGATTGCTCATGTGTACATTTTCTGGAACATATATTCTTATTATATAAAAGTTGATACCAATTTTTTGTACATTAGATTTAAGCTATGTTTCTTTTTTTAATGATGCCATATCATCAATTTTGATTACTTGGCAAAACTTTAGAAATTAACCAATCAACTTTTAATAAAATATTAAAAAAAATTAAAACCATAACTCCCATGCATAATTAATTAATTAATTAATTAATTTATTACATTATTATTCAATAAAAATATAAAGCATTAATTAAATGTAATAAATATCTACATTAGAAGTATCATAATGATAATAATATTATCAGAATAAATTTTAAGTTACAAAATATTTAAATTCCGTCCTATTTGACCTACTTATATATCATACATAAGACTTTTAACACAATCACTTCATTTTACAATTCGTAATTCACCTATGAAAAATATTTACAAAATAAAAATATTTATTATATTTTTAAAACAAATTTACAAAAAAAAAAAAAACTCTTATTACTTTTACTATTTATAATTTTTTAAAAGTTTTTGTAATACTTTACATATAATTATATTTTAAGATCCTTTTAACTATACTTATTTTAATATGTTATTTAAATTAAAGAATCAATTTAATTATTTTTCAATACTATTTGAGTTTGTATCACTCAAGACATTATCTAATAGAAGAAAAAAAAGGCTCTCAACAATATACTATTACTAAGATATTTATCCCAACAAAAAATACTAAACTCAACCCTTATTACAACAAATCTAATAGGTAATACTACAAAAATTTTATTTATTTAAAATATTATTTATATTACTCATTTATATTTTTTTTATTATAGGAATAAACTTCAAGAGATTAAGGAGAAAGAAAAATAAATGAATCCAAGGCACATGTTCAAATGAAGAATACACATACAAAGATGGAACGAAAAAGACAATAGAAAATGTATACAAGTTAACCGTTTAGAAAGAACATATCTTCACAAGAACATATAAAAAAAATAAGTCTAACAACAATCGAAAATAAAAAAAAAAGAACAAACACCACATAAAAAGACTAAATTCATCAATTAAAATAATAAAAAAATTAAAAAATAAATATTTATTAAAATATATTTTATACTTTTGTTGAATCCAACAATATAATATGTTTTAAATTTTATTGTTGAATCCAACAATGTGCTCCAAATGCTTGGTGAGGGAGGTAGAACCAAAGTGAAAAAGTTAGGTTTTCCAAGCCATGCTGGCAAATCATCCTTAGGTAAATTTGCTCCTTTCCTATGTCAATGTCAAATCTGATAAATTATGTCTTTCTCTGATTTTACTTTTTATATTTGTTATTTTGTTTTCATTTTAGTAAATGATCATCACTTATTTGAACATCGTTCAATGTTCTGTATATATCCGATTAACAAATTTACACGGACTATCTCTTTAATAGTACATTAAATCACCTTAATAGATATTGAAAATCAAATTGTTCTGAATATTTTCTTTCTTCGATTGGAACTCATCATAATTTTCTATGTAATCAAGAAACATATATATCGTTATAGAGTACTGTTATGTTAAGAATTGTATATTAACCTTAGTGATGACAAACATATTAAATTTGCCTATTATAACTAACTTCCTATTGTAAGCATTGTTGGTCTTATTTGAAAATCAATAAAAGACAATCAACCAGCAAGCACAAAAAAGTTGCTGCACTAATTATCAAGCAAAAGAAGAAAAAAATTTCTTATTCAATACTAACGGTCTTAACCAAGATATGTGCAACAACTATTTTAATAAGGGGAAAGAGAAGTGTTAGGGGGCCAGCAACTTTTGTGATTTATAGCCATCAAACAACCATCAATGATGATTTTAATGGTGTGAGATTGGTGTGAGATTTCATCCAATGGCTCACTTTTCTTTGTTGGTTATATGCTGGCCAGAATTCAATGAAGTTGCTGGTCCCCTAGACTTTTCCTAAGGGGAAATTATTCCTCCATGAAGAAGATATCAACATTCTTACATACGAAGATTTCGTCCAAGGAAGAAAGCAAGAAAACGGATTGAAGTGGTTAACCATTGAAGCTCGAGTTTTATTCCTTGTTCTTGAGTGATTTCTATATTCTCTATTGCCTAGTTTTATTCTTATTGAGATTGTCAAAACACAAGAGTTAGATTTCACAAAAGCAATATTTACTTTTGATTGAGTGTTGTTTGTTATAAAGTATGAGCTGGGATTAAAGTTCATATGGTTCCCCTTTTTTCTAAATTAGGTGAGCACTTAGACGCGTTCTAAGCTAGGTAGAGTTTAGGTGTGAAAGAGTTGGGTTAAACTCTTGTAATTGGTGATTGTAATCAAGACTGATTATAGTGGAAATTTCATGTAGTTTGTGGTGAAGACTGGACATAGGTTTCATTGTACTTCAAAATTGAAGCATGATATATTGTGGTGTCATTCTTTTTACCCTTCTCTTCTATGCATTTTCGTTATGAGATAATCATGAAATAATCTCCTGTTTTCTGGATTATGTATAATCAGTAAAAAGTTGTTATAATTTGTATTTCTTTGATTCAACCTCCTTCTCAAGTCACTATGAAACCTTCAAGTACAAATACATGTGCATACAAGTTTACAAAGGAGCGGAAAAAAGTTGCAGTCTGTGGTGGATAAACTATCTAAGGCCAGGATTGAATAGGGGTCTGTTCAGCAAACAAGAGGAGGAGATAATCCTCACCCTTCACCAAATGTTAGGCAACAACTAAGTAAAACATTAAAATATATATTCTGATTTTTTATTTTCCATGTTATTTATAAATATTCAATTTACCTATATGTTTGAAGGCTTAGTTTAAGATATTACTATAGGCGTGTTAGTGAAGGAGATTAGTTATTACTAAAAATGTATTAGTTCTTCCAGTGCCCAAGGTTGAATTTGCTATTTCTTTTTTACTTCTCACTCCCCTGTCTTCCAATTTTATTTCTTGGTTTGGTCTTGGGATTTGCACCGTGTTATACTAATTATTGATTGATATTTAGGATGTGAAAAAATAAATTATATGTTGAAGGAATTTGATCAATTTAGCATCTAGTTTAGGATGACAATTTAACATCTTATTTGATTTTTGATTCCCTCAGTCATGTTGTGGTTGTCAACCAATGTCTTGGATATGAACTCTTTCCTTTCCCATTTCTATATATTTCTTCTTCTTAACTATTTTGGTTTATATATGGGATTTGCGCCTTTTGTGGTTGAACTGAACATAAGAGAATTATTATTTCTCTTTTGCCTGATTCATTATGTTGTCACCAATCTCTATACTTTTGCTAATTATTTCAAGTTACAATATTTTTTACAGACAGGGGGTAGTATAGGAATATTTACCTGTTGTCCATCGACTACGCCTTTCGGCCTGATCTTAGGCCACCCTCCGTGGATTAAAATTCTAGATATCGGTTTATATAGTTCTAATGAACCGACATTAAATTTTGAAACATTAATTAATCAATCGTATCCTAGGGTGCTCGAAATAATATTTCTGGAATATTTATATTTCTTCTTTTTATTCTAAAATAGAATATTTATTCAGTTCTATTGTATGTTGTTCCAGCCTTCAAGGAGAGATTGTAACACTTGCTCATGTACTTTGATATGACTATACTTAGAAATTGGGTCATTCATTGGCTATATGTTCCAAGGTATTCGAAGAAATTTACACCATAATTGACGTTATAATGGTGATGTAAGTTAAAACCTAACATAAACTATCATTTTAAACATTCTCCTAAGTTCTGAACATGGAAAACTTTGATTACATTTTTATGGAGATTAAGATAATAAATGCATTTGATTACCTTGCTTAGGAATTACGAGTTAATTAAGAAGAAGATTTGAAAAGTATGTCTGATATTTACACAGTAGTAACGCTTCAGACTTTCAGAGGAATACATCTTGAGGAATGAATTTGTATTTGCTATTAATGGTTTGCAATAGATTTCTTTTTGTATGTCTTTTAAATACGTGAAACACATGTTTTTAGTCTCAGTTTCAGTCTTCCTTAATTTAGTCTCAATTTCAATCTTCTTTTCAAATGCAGTTTTAGGAGTTTGTGTGTGTGTGTTTTTTTTAAGCGTGATTGTGTGCGAGAAAGAGAGATTGGGTAGAAGGGAATGAGGGGTGAGGTGATCATGTATACATAAGGGGCAGGAGGTAGTTTGATAATTTTAGATATGAGGAGCGTTAGGAGCCAGTAATTTTTGTAATTTGTAGCCATCATCAATGATATTTTTAATGGGGTGAGATTTCATCTAATGATGTGGGATTACTCACTTTTCTTTTACTTGTTACATGCTGGTCAAAATTTAATAAAATTGCTGGTTTCCTACACTTTTCCTTTAAATATTTAAATCAGAATGGAAAAGATTAGTTATATACTTGAATTATTATTTCAATAAATAGCATAAATGGCTCGTTTTGGCCCTTAAATTATGTAAACAATAAAGAAATACAATAGAATTAGAAAACTTAGATACTAATCGTTGTTTTAAATTAATTATTTTCACGTTTCATATAAAAATTAACCATAAATTATACGCCACTAATTAAATTTAAATTTAATTTAAAATAAACTGAACTTAATTATTGTCAACAATCAATGGTATAATATAATTATCCTTAATTTAATAAAAAATAACACTAAATTAATTAGGATTAAGTTTCTAAAATTTTGAGATGTTATACTTTCCAATGCTACACGTTTTTAAACTAAGCATTAAACGGAATAGCAAGGGACTTAGATGAATTCAATTTCATAATACTATCTCCCCCTCTGTTCTCTCGCCTTTCCTTTGGGTGAGGTAATGCCATTTCAAAATTGTTATTCATACGTTAAAATCAACCACTAATATATTTGTGTATAAATATATGTATGATTTAATTTATTTATATGTACTAATAACTGACTTTAGTGACTAAATTTTGGTATACACGTAACATATTCGAATAAACTTTTGGCCAGTAAATGTATCGCTTACAATTTTCGCATAGAAAGTCAAATTTCGTGGACTTTGCGTAAGGTTATTTGTTTCATATCAAAATATTACATAAAAGTTCTAGCAGGTAATCATAAGCTGCCAAATGCATACACCGCGCTCACTGTTATGAATTATGACTTCAAATATTACATCGAGGTAAAATAGTTGTCAATGTGTATCATTTATTTTATACATAACACGCTTTGATATCTTGATATTTTCAACTTGTAGCCAAGGTAGTCACCATCTTCAATAACCTGAAAATTCAAGGAAGAAATTTAAAAACCCCAGGTAAGCCAGCCAGCTACAACCTAAGTATAAAACTAGATTTGAAATTGTCTCATTCATTTGAGGGAGATTTGAAAACACAATGCAAGTTTAACTGACTGCTAAAGCTAACCACTGATAAAGTCAAAAACTTGCTGGACTAAGTAAGATCCATAAACATATCTATAAATAAAAAAAAATCTTATTTATTTAAAAAAATCCCAATAGTGAGGCAACATTTTCTCTTTTCCCCCTTAAAGAAAAATGAAAATAAAAGAAAAAAAAAAATTGGTGAGATATTTTGAGAGGGAGTAAGCTTGGCTGTGATGTCTTTGCACATGAACTCATACTCTCACAAGGTAATACCTCTTTTCTCAAAGCACATTATTATAGATGTTTTGGACCTTAGAGTCGTGGGTCGAGGCTCTGAATCGCCCTATCTTAAGGAGCTCTACATCAAAAGGCTCAAGTTGAGTAAAGTTTCACTTTGATACTTGAGTTTATAAGCACCATCACGTGGGTCTCTGAAGATTTCAAAAGTTGTTCACTTTGTAAGCTATTTTAGTCTTGCTATTAGATGGATCTACTAATGCATCATGACTATGTCAGCAAATTCATAATGAATATTAAAAGAGTCCCGTGTACAATGGGCTATATGAGTTACAAAATGAACATCCCTCATACTATCTAGAATAACTATCTGAGTACTAGGGATAATAAATGTCTTCCCAAAAGCTTAAACTGATTTTCGGGTTCACCAAGGATCAAACTCTTAACCTTTCGGATCTAGAGTTCTTATACCATGTCATGATACCACTCATCCCAAAAAGCTGATGGGAAAAGGTAACACTAATGATTATATCTCTAATACTCCCTAAACCTCCATTGTACACATTGTACAAATATTTCATTTGCTCCTCATACTTTCTCATATTAAAATGACAATGAGAGTTTAATCTTATGGATCAAAGGAACCTTTACTTGGCATAAAGCACAACAACCCCATTTTCCTCCAACTAGAAAGTAATTAAACTCACACTCTAACTAGTTCAGATTTTAAGGCAGCAATATGATGGAATCCATCAATAGCAGAAGCATTACAATTAATGACATGATAAAGCCCTGTATTCGACCAGAAACTAATTGTAAACTTAACATCGTTGTCTCTCTGATTCTTTCCATTTCATTAGGGGTGAGCACGGGTAGCGGGTACCCGATTACTTGTCCGAATCCAAACCAAACCAATTAAATTAGTTCTAAAACCAACGAGTAATCAGGTCCAACTCGAACCAAACCGATAGCTTTTGTTAGTAATTGGTTTGGGTGTCGGTTTTAGGGGTGCAGAATCCGAACCAACCCGCGAACCCGATCATATATTAATTAAGTAAAAAAAAATAAAAAAATATATATGGCTTTTTCATTAGACAATGATTATTCATTATTAATATGTTTGTATTTTAATGAGTTTGATGTTACATGTTTATTGTACTTATTGAATTTTTAAGATAAAAATTTGGTTTTTTTTATGAATTTCAAAGCGGGTACCTAATTACTCGAACCGAACTAATTCGTTCTTAATCGGTTTGATTTGGTTCGGATACATGTACAAAAAAATACAAATCCAAATCAAACCAAACCAATTATATTTTGATCAGTTCGATTCTAATTTTACCGTAAACCCGAACCAAACCGACCCGTGCTCGCCCTTTATTTCATTCCAAACTTTGTTTCCAAACTAATTGCAAACATAATAATAAGCACTTTTAATTGTTACTTTGAAAAGAAAATTGCAGGCAGGAGGAATCATGTAGTGCAATAAAATACCTGGTTAAGCATTGGAGCCATCACCAGCAAGCTTGAACTCCTGAACCTCCTTGAAGTTCATCCATGGCTTTTCCCACACCTTGGCTTCATAAACATTCTTACTATCACCACTTGCTGCCTCCAAAGTGATGTGGTGCAAAGTCCCAGCAACAACTTGCTGCTTAGCACTTATAACCCTCTTAAACTCGAGAAGGCCATTCTGCATCATCATTCCCAATTTAATTCGTCACATTAGATAAAAATCCAAAACAACCACCCAAATTATTTTAAAATTAAATCAAAATCGAACACTAATCATGATCAATCATACAAAACGAACCAAAACCAGAGCCAAAGCGATGATCGGTAGAGAGAGAAAGAAACCTGTTTCTTGTTGTGTTCATCGACAGCAAAGCGAGCAAGACTATCGATCTCGAGGCTGTTCTCGTTTCCGGCTACTTCGCGAGGTGCACCCACTGCTGCCATTACGCTTCTTTCTCTCTGCTTTGTTTGTGAATTGAGAGAGTGCCTTGGGCTTCTCTTTTTATTTGGATCTGGCTGTGGGCCCCAACAACATTGAGCATCGGTTCTGCTGCACATTTTTTTTGTTAAGTTATTAGTGAGCCTAGACCTCAAAATTTTTAGGGATTTTTTTTTATTTAAATTAAATAAATATAATATTTACTAAAATAAATAAATGTGAAAGAAATTATCAGAATATATTTTTAGTCACATTTTCGAGTAGAGAGGGTCAATTTTCAAAATGACTATATTTTTTGTGCACTTACCTAAGGTTGTGTAGGGTATTTGCGCGTAAGTATCATTCGCATACATTGCACTCGAAATACGCGTATTTTCTGATTTAAGGTCAGTGTGAGATATAGTATAGAATTAGAAATAGCGTTTTTTTTCTTTTTATTTCGAATACACGGTCCCAAATCAGAAAACGCGCGTATTTCGAGTACAGTGTATCCGAGATATGCTTATGTTCATATCACGGTTGCATTCAAGATATGGTTTACAAACATCTTATTACAACACAGGATCAGTGTACTCGAGTTATAGTTATTTTAGAGACTAATTTTTTATATCTAAGATCTAATTGAAGATGTATTTTGATAATTTCTTTCACGTTTATTTATTTTGGTAAATATTATATTTATTTAATTTAAATAAAAAAAAT
>NC_029788.2:934657-938768 GCF_000816755.2 Arachis ipaensis | reverse complement strand
TAATACGAATTTATAATTTTTAATAATTAATTAATATTAACAATAAAAAATATTTTTTTATATTTTCCATTGTAAATTGGATTCTCGGGTATGGGTTGACCTTTATTTTGTTGAAATTAATGTGGACTGTGTGTAGTGGATAACAATTTCTCCATATTGTTTTGAATTTGATTTCTCATTCGAATATATCCTTTCCTTAATTCTTAAGCATTGTAAATTCGATACAGGTTAACGGGATGAGTTTTTCACACAACTAAGGAAGAAAAGTATTATTTTCTTAGCATCTAAGGATCTACCCCGGAATATGACATCGACTGAATAGTCAAAACAATCTTTCAAATATTGTTTATTCGTTATTAAATTTTTTAGATATTGCCTCTATTAAACTAAAAAATATTTAGTCATAAAAAAAACTAAAAAATATTTTATAAATATAAAAAGTTAATCACTAAATAATATGTATTTATATATTTATAGGTATAATTTCATACACTCTTTTAAATAAAAAAATTGTTACTAAAATAATTAAATCTATCATAAAAGAATAATAAAATTTGTTATAGTAGAATCGAAAGGTTTTATATTAAGTGAATTTTAGTATAATTATGCCATTATGATATGATAGTTACAGTAATTATATAAGTGGATGAACTTTTAAGGTATAGTTTATGTATGTTTTGTATTGTTATAATATGTATTTTTTTTTATGGAGTGAGTATAATTCGGACACTAAAAATATGATTGGTGGATATTTATAAAAGATACTTAACGTTCAAATCAGCAAGTGTTTAAGAGGTATAAGAATTCTATAAATATAGAAGGTTAGACATAAAATAGAACTTATAAAACTTATTCTATAATCCTTTCGTCTTGAGATATAAAAATAAATGTCTTTTATAGATATAGAATTGATAAATAGAATTGATGTTATGACTGTTGGTCAATAAGTCAGAATAATAGTTATTAAGCTCTCCGTTAAATAAAGTCGAATTATGCCTCATAATGCACAATAAAGACCGAGTTATAAAGTAACAGATCACAATCCCAAAACTTTGCATATCGATCATATGAATTAGGCTAAGTTTAAAAAATAAAATAAGTTATAATTCGGTTAAAAGATAAGTGAATAATGATATGGTAAGCTTCCAATTTAATTAGGTTCTTATATCGATACTTATAAAAAATAAAAAATAAATAATTCTGCAATTAGTTTTAGAGAAAAACTCTGCGTACAAGCGATTAGGGCTTGTAAGTATTACAAGTCAATTAAACTCTAATCCCCAAAATTTGCTGCAAGTGCTACATTCCTTACACGCGCTACATCCCTTCTTCTTCTCCTTCTTTTTCGATCGTTCTTTTCTCTCCCTTTCTCACTGGTTTGTTCTTCGTCGTTGACGTTAGTTCCTCCACATACTGTTACGGCACGTTTTCATTGCACCTTATTCTTCTTCTTGCTGCACGTTCTTCTTCCTCTTCCTCTTCTTCTTCCTCTTCCTCTTCTTCTTCTTCTTTTCTTCTTCTTCTTCTTCATTGCACCTTCTTTTCTTTTTCTTCTTCTTCTTCTGCACGTTCTTCTTCTTTCTTTTTCTTCTTCTTGCTGCACCTTCTTCTTCTTCTTCTTCTTCTTTTTTCGTTATTCTCGATTTCTATTGTTTTTTGACATCAAGCTCTGAAATCGTTTTTGAAGAAGAAGAAGTAGCAGAAGATGAGGAGGAGAAAGAGAAAGAGTTCTGAATTATGCATGATTTTGGGTGTATTTCTTAAATCCTTTGAGTGTATTTTCTGTAATCTTTTGGGTGTATTTCTATAATCGTTTGGGTGAATTCCTGTAACCGTTTGGGTGTATTTCTGTAATCTCTTGGGTGTATTTTATGTAATCGTTTGGGTGTATTTCTGTAATACTTGTCATTTTTTCTGAAATAAAAAATACACCCATAGATATCAGTAAGATACACCCATAGATATGAGTCAGATACACCCATAGATATCAGTCAGATATCACTCAAATATACCCAAATAATTACAGAAATACACCCAAAGGATTACAGAAAATACACTCAAACGGTTACAAGAATTCACCCAAACGATTATAGGAATACACCCAAAGGATTTAAGAAAATTCAGAACTCTTTCTCTTTCTCCTCCTCATCTTCTGCTGCTTCTTCTTCTTCAAAAACGATTTTACCATGAAAAATCGAAAAAAAGAGAAAACAGAGAGAAAAGACGTAAATGAAGAAGAAGAAGAAGAAGAGGAAAACGAGGAAGAAGAACGTGCAGAAACGAAAGAAAAGGAGAAGAAGAAGAGTAAGAGGAAGAAGAACGTGCAGCAAGAAGAAGAAGAAGAATTTCAGAAACCATGAAAATAGAAAAAAAACGAAGAGGAAGAGGAAGAGGAAGAAGAAGAAGACGAAGACGAAGACGAAGAAGAAGAGGAGGAGAAGAAGAAGAAGAAGAAGACGAAGAGGAACCGTTTGAGTGGGGCGCGTGTAGTTACGCTCCATTCAAAATGAGTTAATGCACGTGTTAATGAAGTTTGGGCTGATAACTTGTAAAACTTGTACAGCCTTTTTACTTGTATATGTAGCATGCCCCTTAGTTTTATTTGCTTAAGTTAAGTGTGAGATAAATACTTCATCAAATTATAATAAGAAACTAATGATTATTTTCCGTTCAAAATTTTTAATTCATGAGTATTGAATTGTAGAATAAAATAAATGAAACGATTACTCATATGTTAAGTAGCAATATTTTAAATTAAGAAATTATGAATTAACATAAAAATGCACAAAATTTTTATAATAAGATTTATCGTTAATAAATACAAGCGTTATTGTAGATAGATAGCCATCATTTTACTTTGTTTTTATTTCATTTCAAATGCTATATCAGATAAATAGAATAATAATTCAATGAAAAAACATTAAAATATAATGGTTATAAACTATTATATTTTAGTGACTTTTGTTTCAATTCATTTCAACAAAAATACTTTCAAGTTGTACAAAAAAATAAACATCTTTAAATTATTTAAAAAATAACAAAGATACACATCTCTAAACTAAGAAGTTCTATATTTAAAAAAAAAAAAGATAGTGAAAAAAACAAAAATTTTTATGTAGTAAGTGAAATTCTGATATTAACAAGTGAGTCACATCACATTATTTTATTAATAGGGCAGATCTCTGATAATAGTGAGACATTTTTAATACATTTTTAGATTGTTTTTTATAATATTTTTATCGATATCAACATTAAAAAATATGTGCCAACGAGTAATAGTTTAAATGGCATAGTCTCTCCCTACTCAATTAAAGAGGTTACGAGTTCGAGTCTCCTATCTTTAGTAAAAAAAAAAACATTAAAAAATACGTGCATGTTTTCGTTCTTTACCTATAAATAATTAAAAAAACATTAGAGCCGTCCGTTTCTTATTAGAGTGTAAAGCATATTTGTTAGCGCGATGAATCATTCTTTATTCATCCTCAATTACACAAAAGACGAAGGAATTCATTCTCCACAAATCCAAATCATATAAACTTCATCGGCAGCTGGATAAAGCGACAAAACGAGAATCATCCTACTTGCTTTTGTATTTGATCATCCCAAGCTACAACTATTATATATTCATAATGAATATTGACACAACAGTCAAATTCTTAGGTCAAAACTTGACATGTTTGCTAATTAAACAACCATCAGGACTAAGAAGTATAATGCCTTGAATTATACTCAAGGTCTCTTCTTAATTGTAGGTTTTAGTGGAACTAAGTTTTCTAAATTAAACAACCGCTGATAACTTGATGCAAATTGTTCTTCAATCCTGCACCAAGAAATATTGAGGGATCTTATGTTACATCGGAAATTATATCTGAGAAAGAATTGGATACCAAGATTGGTGCATGAAATTCAAAAAAATATTTAAATACTAAAGCCAAAAATTTCATCTAGTAGTAAAGAAGGCATTTTTATTTAGTGTTAATACAACTCATGAACATTAACATGCATAGTATATTTAAAATTCAAGTTAAAACGTTTTTCGCATAGTTATTTATCCTAAATTAAAAAAGTAAAAAAAAAATTGGAGAATAATAAAAAAAATAACTAATAACCG